>NW_025336598.1:37549036-37610818 GCF_004798865.1 Varanus komodoensis
AAGCTGCCTTGAGCCCTTTGTAGGAAAAAGGCAGCTTACATCATCTCCTCCTCCTCCATCTTATCCCCACAACAACAACCCTGTGAGGTAGGTTGGGCTGAGAGTCTGTGACTGGCCCAAAGTACCCAGTTGGCTCCATGACTGAGCGGGGACTAGAACCCAGATTGTCTGAATCCCAGTCCCATGCTCTTAACCACTACACCACACTGGCTCTCGTAATTCATGTGAAAGATTACCAGCGCACGGATGACTGTAGGAATGCTCGACTAGTCCATGTACAGATGCAGCTGATAAATCAGCCAAAGCTGATAAAAAGCATTCCTAGAAACCGACTCCACCTGGGCCTCCAGGGATAGCTTGGGATAGAAATTGTACCTGTCATAAAAATGGTTGCATTCTGTCTCTGTGAGTAGCAGAGATAGAATGGCGAGAAAAGCAGCTAGGTTGTATGTTTGCATAGGGTATATTGTATACAGTGGCAAAAGCACATCAGTTCATATGTCTCCTTCATTCATGTATGAATTGGTGGGGGTGAGCTGTTTCAACCCTTAATTGTAACATCAAAAAGATTGCAGGTGAAGAGACCTGGCACATATGGTAACCTTGCTTCAGATCCAGAAATGGGATCAGTGCCTAGGAAAGAAGTGCCTAGGACAATATACTCTAGGAGTGTTTGTGTAGGGGGCATGCACCATTCCATACAATATTAACATGACATATCGCCCCTCATATTTTATATGTCCACGGTCTGATACTGCTTTATCAGATCTAGCTTGGCTTGAAGACTCAGATTCAAAAACCTTACTGTAGTAATATCAGGTTTTATTATCCTAATATAGGAACAGACATGCTGGATCAGACTAAAGACCCAGGTAAATTAGCTCTGTGTTCACAGAGTGACTAGTCCAGCTGCTCTTGAGAACCCCCACAAGCAAGGCATGAATGTAATAGTACACCCTTACCATCACTCATACTGCCTTTGGTATTGGAGATGATACTTAGCAGTCATGACTACTAGTCATTGATAGTGTTATCCTCCATGAATATGTTCAGTTCCCTTTAATGGATAGCCAAGTTGACACCTATCATGGCATCTTGTGCTAGTGAATTCCTTAATTTATCTGTGTGCTGTGCTTTTCTGTCCTGAATTGCATACTAATGAGCTTCATTAGATGTTTGTTGATTCTACTTTTATGAGAGAGGGAGCAAAGCTGTTCTTAACTCCTTTCTCCACCACATGTATCATTTTGTCTCATGTCTTCCATATACACCTCTCTCATATCTTTCTGTATTCACTTATTTTTTCTAAGATAAATGAATTCCAGATGCTGCAACACAGTTCTATAGTTAATTATGTACTATACAATTACACAGTTGTTTATAAGAGAGTTGTTCCAGTTACATGATCTTTTTGGTTGCCATTTTCTGTACTTTTTCTAGCTCTACAATGTTTTAATTGGGATGCAGAAATCAAAACAGTACCCGATATACCAACTGGTCGCACCATAAAATTTGTATGAGGGCAGTATGATACTAGCAGTTCAGTTCCTTTTCAAATTATGTCCAACCTAAAATTTGTCTTTTTCTAGAAACTGAACTCTGGGTCAATATTTTCATCAAGTAGCCCTTAATGACTCCAAGATCTCTTTCTCGGTTTGTTGCAACCTGCTGAGATCTAGTGAGCATGTATTTGAAAGAGGGATTTTTTTGTGGGCATTGCTTATACTTGTTTACATGAAATCACATTTGATATTGTAATGCCCATCCCTTCAGTTCAGAGAGATTCTTTTGGAGCTCTTCATAATTACTTTTGTCTTAATGATACTGAATAATTTGGTGTCACCAGCAAATCTGGGCAACTCACTGCTGATTTTCAATTTCAGATGTTATAAACTAGGTAAAAATACCAGTCCAGTAGAGATTCTTCTGGGTTCCCATTATTTACATCTGTTCATTGCAAGAGTTGACTATTTATTCCTATTCCATGCTTTCTCTTTTTTAACTAGTTGCTGATCTATAAGAGAACCTCTATTATCCTATTAGTTCTAAATTTACTCAGAAATCTTGCGGGGGTGGTCTTGTCAAAAAACCATTTGGAAATTAAGGTAAACCATGTTTACTGGGTTATACTTTTATACAAGTTTATTGGCTTATTGTGCTATTCAGGCTTTTGTGTGCTTGGTTACTTAGTGGACATGTTCTCCCATTATTGGAAATCTTCCATGAAAAGAAGCCACAGTAGGTTAGATGTCATGCAAACGACCCATGGTGACTCCCAACAGAAATTAAGTTCACTATGATTTATTGATTCCTACGACAGCCCCTGGTCTTTTTGAGGTATCCCATGGAACACCACAGGAATAACAAGTAATTCTCTTCTTTTGTGCTATAACCACAATCTACTTTTTTGGGGAGTGCGGGGACATCAGAAAAGCCATATGTCGAGCCAGCTTCAAAGTGGCCCAATGACATGTTAAAGAGCCCAGTTCATTACTGCCTAATATTATGTTTGTTCAATATCTGCAGCTGGGTAACTGTAGCAGTCCAGAGTTTTTGATGAAGTGCTGTCGGGGGGCAGCAGGTACCTGCCCTAAATATTGTCCACAAGAAGTTCCAAGTTTTTCTTGATGGCTGTCAAAATTGAGTTATTAGCAAGCAAAAATGTGGTAAATCTTTAGCTGAGAAAAAGATTTGGAGGGGAGTTAAAAATTTTTTACAGTCAGACCCCCCCGCCTTCTCCCCCCCACACCAGTAAGGTTTTTTGGGTTTGACAGCTAAATGCCAAACTCTGGCTCCTTAAGGTAAGGCTGAGTGGCAACCAGGGAGTTGGATTAGGACATATAGATACATGTTGCAGTGGAAAGCCACCCTTTTTGCACTGGGAAAAAAGTCTTTTTAAAAGGTGGGACAGAGATAAAATCAAGCCAAAACTTTCCCTGGAAGTAAAATTGATGAAACTGAAGCTTTCATACTTTGGGCACATCTTGAGAGGGCAAGACTGACTGGAGAAGACAATATTGCTAGGGAAAGTAGGAGGCAGAGAAAAAGAGGGAGACTGAATATGAAAGAATTGAATTTCATAAAGTGAGGTAGAGTCTTGAGTTCCCAACATCTGACCAGGGTGGTCAAGGACAAGACAGTTTGGAGGGCATTCATTCATAGTCAGAGATGACTTGACTGCATGTAGCGACAGCAGAGTTTTGAAGCTGTCAAAACTTCTTTTTCCCTAGAAAAGGGGAAGGGAGTGCACATAAGAACTTTGCTGTGTACCTAGAAGCTTGGGAGAGAGTGCAGAATACGCACTCTGATGGGAACTAAAGGAGTGGGAGGTGAGGATTTTGCAGCAAATGGGGGGGGGGGTCAAGAAAAAGCTGTCAAGAAACACCAGAAGGAGATAAATATATTTAACGCCTCTTCAGAGAAGTGTTCAGGTTGGCAGCAGGCAACCCCCAAACACAGCCACAGCCAAGGCTTCCAATCTCTGCTTTAGTGGTGAAGGGAATTGGAATGGCTCTTTCCTCCTGCAGTATTCCCGGGTTCCCACAGAATAGAGGAGTATGCCAACAATGTATAGTGAACCTGATCGTTTGTCAGGCTCGCCATGGGGTGCTAACTGATCCAACCCGACTTCCTGCAGGTGTAAGTGAGCACACAAACTGGCCCATGGTGTGCAGTGCACACAAACCCAGTAACTGAAAGAACCTATAATTTAAATGGCTTATCTTAATGTGTTTTCCTCTAGTTACCAAAGCACAACAAATGGTAAATGTTGATCTGAATTCGTAGCAGATGCTTTTTGTGCAACTATTCTGCAGGTGATGATCCCTCTTATCCATGTTTTAGGTTTGTAGCAGAACTGTGCTGAGTTCTGCTACAAGTTAAAATTTGAGTTCTGAGTTAAAATTGTGCTGAGCTGTGCTAAATCATGATGCTGTCTTTTTCCTTTAAGAACTGCCTAAAGGAACCAAGTTAATAGTAAATGGAGATGGGGAATGCAGCTTACCTGCTTACCATAATTTGTTCACCTCTTATCCAGATGTTTGAATATAAGCTTGTGCAAATTTCTCCTGAATTACAATATCTGGTTTAATTAAAAATTATAAAGGGGGGGGGAGCACTCTGCATCCAGTTTTCTTGACTACTTCTTGCCAGTTGGAAAAAAACCCTAGTTAAATATGCTATAGAAGCTGTGTTTTTAAAATAGTGTTTTTTCTTTCCCCAGCCAGGAGTGAACAATATGGATTCTCAGATTGGTATGTATAAATAATTACTTGTTTGAGGATTTGCCTAAATAATGTAGAAGAATTATAAATGCTGCAATCATATTAGTTAAAAATTTAAACAGATGATTCAGCTGAAGAGAATTTGAAAATGTTCGTTCTCTTTATTTGTTACCTTGTATTGGTCAAAATGTTTGGGTGCTTTCTTCAAAAACTAGAAGGCAGATCCTTTGAAGAAAGATTTATCTGGGGTTGAACTAGAGGAAAAGTTATGGGGGAACAGCGGAAATGGTACGGATAGAACTAAGTTTGCTCAGGTACCACGGAATGCTGATTGACTGCTACAGAGTGGGATAGGATTTTTTTTTTAAATGGGAAGAGTTGGGATGGAGTATTGTGGAGAATAAAATGGTTGACTGACTGGAAAACTGAACAGGAGTGTTTCATATTGCAACTTTTTGTTGCAGGCCCCATTAGTATAGGAGTATTACTTCTCTTGAGTATAGTAGAGTTGAATTTAGTGATTTTTACACAAAGCCAAGAGCTTTCAGTGCCACTGTTTAGCATCTTCTTTAAATGTTGAACTTTCTAGTCAGATTCTAACTGTGCTCTTCTGAAAAAAAGTTACTTGCTTGGCACTCAGACTGATTAGGCAGAAGTACTACTCAGTCATCTATCAGGAAAAAGAGATATAACCATAAACATCTGTCTGATTTTTGCAAGAACATTGCTTGGAAGTAACTTACTGAATTCAGTATGCATGTGTTAATATATTCTGAAACCTTTAGAATTGTGTTAAATGCCCAGGATTGGGATTATTTAAATTATGTTTCCTAAATTGTGCTTTCGTATTTTATATCGCATAGGTTTAGCCCCCCCCTGGAACCCAGGTAAGCAAAATGTGTTGTTGCCTTGGTAATTTGATTATTTTTGGCATTTAAACTGTGAGACCATCTGAGCCTTAAGTGACAGTAGTGACTCTAGGAGATAGCCCAAGCTACAAATCTGATCCTTCAGATGGAGTACAATCTAGAGCTGGCAAAATACTTAGTCAGAAAATCTGCCCACTAAGACTATCTCAGTCTTGTTTGGATTGTATTTCAATTTGTCAGCTCTAATCCAGCCCAGTGTAACAGACAGGCATTGCCCTAGTGCACCCACACTGAAAAGGAAAAATCCCAGAAACACAGTGAATGGCGGAATATAAAAGCTTTAAATAATTAAATAATCCAGCTGCATTTATCAGTGTAATGACGACAATATACTCCAAACCCATGTAGTTATTATATAGTATGGGGGACAAAACCAGCAATTGCAGAACCACATAATGAAGAACCCATGGGGCCAAGCAAATCTCCCAAGTACCACTTTCTGGAGCTGACTATCCAAATACGCTCTGCTCACAGCTCAGTCAGTCACCCCAGAAGGATACCATGGTTGATTGTATCCAAAGGTTCTGAGAGATCAAAGACAAACAACAGAGTCAATGCCAGCCCCAATCTTTCTCAAGCCATAGGTCATTATGTGGGGTCATCAAGGTTGCTTGTGCCAAAAACTGACTGGAACCACAATAGAAATGAATTCAGATAATCAATCTTAATTCAAGAGCATCTGGACTTAGTTGGCAACCAGCTGCTCAGGGACCCTGCCCAGGAAAGGAGAATTTTTCCACCAAGTTGAGTTGTAAAGATCTTTCAGATTCAGGGATGAGTTATTCAGTAGTAGTCTAAATTGGCTCTTTCAACTGCTTAGTGATTTAATGGCAGTGCAGTTACTTTTGTTTAATGTTAATCTTAATTCTGAAGCCACCAGTGCTCAGCCTGTTACTTTAGCAACTATTATTTTACCATTCAATTTATTTTTATTTATAGTTTTAAGCCTGTCTTTCCTCAAAGGCATTTAGGGCTTTGTGCAGAGTTTTACCACTCTGATACGTAAAACACTCCTGCATGATACAGAAACCTGAGAGATAGTGATCGGACATCTTAAATGAAGTGGGATTCAAGCTCAGATAACATTTCTAATCCAGATCAGAATTGGATTACTATTCATCTGTGATTTATTCATTGAGAGCTAATATAGCTATGCCTGCTTTATAATTTAGGTATAGTAATGTAAATGCTTTTGACATAATTCAGTCAAAATTAAGCACTTTTGCATCCCATTGGTTTCATTAACAGAGTTAACAGTGTTCTTAACCATTTTCTTTGAAATTTCTGGAATGTAAATGTATTTAGCTTAGCCTAGTTCCTGCCTTTTGTAGTGATGCTGAAGGGATGTAGTGATCCCTTCAGTATGCCAGCACTGCTTGGTGGGAGACTTGCCACTGCTAATATTTTCATTTGCTGGAACAATTTTAATCTAGTGTTATGGTGCTAATTCTAAATTGACAAGTAATATGTATGTATGTATGTATTTATTTATTTAGAAAATTTCTATTCCACCCCATTCGCCAAAGCCTCGGGGTGGCTCTCAACATAAATTATTTTAAATTTAAATAATTATAAATAAGTTATTTATTTATTGAAGATGTATGTGTGGGATGCATACAATATTTTGTTTAATGCATACATGTGTACTCTGATGTCTTCATATTCCCTCATTCACATCCCATGAACTTGCAGAGTAGTAGTATTCTGGAAAATACCTTGAGCTAATTGCATCCTGTAGAAGCTCTCTCCACCTTCCTGACATTGTCCTTGTAGTCAGGCTTCAGCACATCCTAGACAGAACCAAATTAATAGGGTTCAGGTATACAGTAATGACTCTTTCACTCTCACAGGAGATTCTGTCTCCTCATGTTTGCATGGTAGCACAGCACAAGAATGGAGCTATTTGATTCCATTTTCAGTTAACTGGTTTTTTTATGTCCATACTAGGATGCATCAAAGCTCCATGGAATCAGTGTCTCTAGCATTTGTAGGCTTCCTTTTATTTATATTTTATTTATTTATTATTAGAGTCATATCCCACTTTTTCTTTTTTAAAGAACTCAAAGTGTCTTACATGATTCTCCTCTTCCTGCTGTCATTCTTATCCCCACAACAACAACAACCCCATGAGGAAGGCTGGGCTGTGAGTCTGTGACAGGCCTGAAGGCACCTAGTTGGCTCCATTGCTGAGTGGCAACTAGAACCCAGATCACTGGAGCCCCAGACCCGCACTTTTAACCACCACACCACACTAGCTCTCAGACTGAGTCCTGTGGTGCTCAGCTTTGTCTTACAAAGTGAGCTAAGCTGAAAGGAAGTTCACAAACACTGACAGTATGAAGACTATGCAACCAAACAGCCTTTTTCTGTGTCATGTGCAGCAGCACCAAAAAAAAGGGGGGGCTGCTCCCTGTGATGTGGAAGAGGGATGCTGCTTATCCAGTGTCCCTGCGGAGCTTGATTTCTGGTTAGCGCTGTGTGAATGCTGGACATGATCACCAGGAACTTGACTCATTGCAGTATTAAATTGGGCCAGAATCTGAGCAGCCAAGTCCAGGGAATCCAGTGGAGTCCCATTGCCAAAATGGATTCCTTGTATATCTCTCGTCTGAACAATGACAAATTGTTACTGGACAATAAATAAACTATACTTATAAGTAAAAAATAGTTCCCTGTTGACAAGAGAAGCATATGAGGAGTGGGGGAGCAAGCCCTGGGATGGAACACTCAGCTGTGGTTTGGCATCTCACAGTTACTCAGCTTGAAACTTCTATCGCTTAACAAATAGGATGTGGATTAGATACATAGAACGCTGGTTTATCTATGAATATAAGGTCCTATCTGAGTGCAATAGACAACATTTTTCATTATTTAATATACTAGTCTAGAACTCTGAAGTAAGCTATTACAGAACTAGTTCGGCTTTTATGTGCCCCATTCTACAGAATGTAATTAAGGGTTAGCTGCAGGTAGGTGAATTAAAAGTACATCAGAATAAGAAGTACTAAGTATACCTTTTCTTATGCTCACCAGCAATAATAACCATTTACTTTATAAATGGTTATAAGGAAAGAGTGTATGAATAGCATTGTAAAAAGGGGGCATTGAAGAAGAGAATAATACTGTCCTTCACTGAAGCATGCTGTTCCCACTCCCTTTATTCAAGCTGACTGACTTTGGAATGGTATGCTTAATGTAAATGTATTTCTCCGCTCATCAGTTACTGTTTTGCATTGAGTTAAACATGGCCATGGCCATGTGTATTACTCATGGAATGAACATGTCAAGAACTATTTTCTAAGCAGCATCAAATTTAAGTGTTACATTCACAGCTCCCAATCCATGCAAACAGTGTTTGCATGTAGCATTAAACCATGATGGAACAGTATGAGGGTGAAGCTGTGAGAGAATTTGTTTGGTGCCTTCTGCTTTTTACTCATTAGCGTAGTGATTGTATGTACAGACACAGTGCTGTATCTGAACCTTGATGAACTTTTACAGTTTGAATAAGCAAAAGCTAAGATTAACCATGGTTTATGTTAACCATGAACATAATGGCAAACCATGCTTAATCAAAACTAGCACTGAAGCTTTCAATATTCCTTTTCATGGCTGAGCTTCGGAGGAGGGCAAGGTATCAGCTAGTATCTCCTGGTTTTGAACAATTTAGCTATACAAAAACCAAAAGTGGGGTGCCAAAAACAAAATGAGCAAAAAGAGAAACAGACAAGTTTATCAAAAGTGTGAACAGCTAACATCCAGATTCTGAAAATAGAGTGAAGTAGTTTACAGAAAGAGTGGTTCTTTTTCATGTATCTGATTGCCAGTTTTGAATGCATAATTAGGTCATACAGGATTGCCCCTGAAGGAGGAGCCAATTCTAAATTGTGTTTGACTTAATCTGTATAGACATTTATTTAAACAGAGTCTGTTCTATGAAATTGAAGCTGACCTAGGGACAAGACTAAGCATGCAAATATCATACTGATCTCCTATTAGCTTAGGACAAATAGGTTACATAGAGTTACTTTTAACTTGCTACTGTGTTTCTCTTTTGGAATATTATTTTTTTAAGTAAAAGCAAGTTTCTGGTATCAGTTCTTCAAAAGTGTGCTTTCTTCTTTATTTAGCCCACACCGCCAGTCGTTTGCTCAGTGCAGCAAGCCACTCCAGCCAACAGCTCTGCTAATGAGGAACCTGCCAAACAGGTATCAGATTTATCCTGTATTATTTTTGTATCACTTTGTCTTGTACTCGATAGACATTTTAAAATAATCTTCATGTGGTCTATTGTGTTTTAGAAATCCATGTGGTCAGAGCATAAATCACCAGATGGAAGAACATACTATTACAATACTGAGACAAAACAGTCCACTTGGGAGAAACCTGACGATCTGAAAACACCTGCAGAGGTAAAATACAGTTGAAAAAAGTTCACCACTAATTGTCACTTGTTGCACAACAATTCTCAGTGGGTCATGGTGGGTTGCCATGTCATAATGAACCCAAAGTGTCCCACAGGGTAGCTCATTTTTTGGCAGCGAGCCACTCTAAAAAGGTATGACTTTTTCTACGGGTTGATCAACCCATTATGATCATTCTGACCTGAGGGATGGCTTTGGGAATCGGCTAGCAAACAAGAAAAGTAATCCTGCTGGCGCACTTATGATGCTTCCTTCACTGATGCCAGGTGGCTCTTTGAAAAACTGTTGCTGGCTTGCCACCCCTTTTCAAATTTATTTTTGATGGTATTTTGCAAGCCTGTATTTTGCATGACTGTCTAATATGACTAGTCTTGTCTGGTCAATTTTCTTGTCTGTTTCAGCTCTGAAATGGAACAGCAAAGTGGAGTAATTGAAATGGAAACTGACAAATTCAGAAAACGGTCCCAGCAACTATGTAAAAATTATCCTGTATGCAGTTTTGGCTTCTTAATCTATTTTTTACTCCACTTTATTGATACCTCTGACAGTTGAAACAGACAAGATAATTGGCTTGGCAGGTTTGCATGTATCAAATAGAAGCAAAGATGGGCCAAAAAATGTTAAAGAAAATTATGAACAAGTTGCACAAAAATAACTCTGGGGACAAAAACCAAACAGGAAACACTTAAATTGTAGGAATGCCACACTATGGAACATTTTCAAATATTTTTGTGAATATATTTTCTTTCTTAGCAAATGCTATCAAAATGTCCATGGAAGGAGTATAAATCTGATTCTGGAAAGCCTTACTACTACAACTCCCAGACAAAAGAATCACGTTGGGCAAAACCCAAAGAACTTGAAGACCTTGAAGGTAATTTTCAAAGAGATGTCTTTTTGGTCTTGGAAGTACTAGTGACTAGTATGGTTATAATCTGTAGCAATGATAGTAGTGGTAATTTTGGTTAATGAACAGAGGATTAGAACCTCCTGTTCTTCTAAATTTACACTGCATAATAAAGCACTTCATATTCTGGAAGTATAATCTGAGGGACGGAGAGGGGAGGAACCATGGTTTAGAGCTAGATTTGCCATTCTGCTGGCATAATGGTATTTTCCTCCGTCCCCTCTTTCTGTCCTCCCAATCCAGATCTGGTCTGGTGCGTTGGGAAATCTTCTGGAGTAGATTTGTGGGGTATACATATAGCTGCAGGGAGATGGAGAAGAAAAAAGTCCTCTATCACCAACAGTATTGTTCCTTGGTGGAATGACAAGTTGGATTCCATTTATTGGATCTTGGTCATGGTCGACTTTTTAGGGCCTGTTTCTGAACTTAAAGATGTTACCTTTTAATACTCAATTTTCTTCAGATTGAAATTGATAAGTTTCCCTTTTTTCCTTTTTTTGGTACAGCAATGATTAAAGCAGAAGAAAACAGGTATGTTTGAAAATCTTTTTCTTGAGGAAAAACAACATGAACCACCATGGTATATGTTAGGAAGTGTGGTATACAAATGTCACAGATAAATAATCTGATTGTTATTGTTGTTACTAGCAGTCTGAAATGGAGCATGATTTTTCTTTGAAATTTGTTTAAACCTTAGTGTATAAAGAGCATTGAAGATTGTGTAGTTATCAGCTGTCCTGGAATGTCCCTTTTAGCTAAATTAGCAGGTTTTTTTTAAAGAAACAGGTTGCATTGTTCTACAAGAAAGAAATATGGTAGAAATTTGTGACTGGAGATGTCATTTGATTGATCATGGGATTTTTAATTTGCAACTCAAGTTATTAGTTAAATATGCCTACTTGACTTATTTGTTGTGATATTCATATATGATGCAGTAGGAGCATGTTTTTGTAAATGATAAAGAAGGGGGATGCTTTTTCCTAGAGTACTTTCTATTCTATTCAAGTTTTATACATTATTCTGCTAAAAAAATTAAAAACAATTTATGGCTCAATCAAGCACATGTTTTTAGTCAGAAAAATTTTCTTATCAACTATTCTAACCAATTTATTGATTAACTATATCACCCCAAATTATGAATGGCATATAGTGAATAGAGGGAAGAAATATAGGCATACCCAGTGAAATGGGTTGCAGGATGTTGTTAGGACAGGCAAAAGAGCATTTTCCCCCACACAAGGCACAATTACTTTATGTAACTTACTACTATAAGGCATAGTAATGATCATGGGCTTAGATAGCTTTTCACAAGGATAGAGGCATTCATAGAGAACAGGTCTGTCAATGTCTAGTAGTCATGTGGAACCTCTGTATCCAAGACAGTACATCTCTGAATACCAGATGCTAAAGCAAACAATTGGTATGAGGGATGCTGTTTCATTTATGCCTTGTTTTCATGGTTCCTAGAGGCATCTGGCTGGCCATTGTTAGAAATAGGATGCTGAACTAGATGGACCTGTGGTATGATCTAGCAATGAGGGGTGGGGAAGCGGTGACACTTAGCCTAACTTCATGAGGGTGTGAGGAATTGGGAAAGGCAAGACGGAAAACAAAATGGGGTTGGAAAATGCCCTCTCTGAGAGATCATTTCAGAGCACTGACAAGAGTAATATGTCCTTCTCTGGTAGCCTGCCAGCCAGGAAGAATGAGGAAGAGTGTGAAAGAGTAGTCCTTCCCATTTTTAGATTTGGCCTGGTCAGTAGCTTCTCCTTATGGATCACCCCACAGGAATGTTTTCTCAACGGAAAACGGCTCCTCTTTCTATCTTAAACATATATTTAACTTTAGAATTCCTTATTCTTTCAAAGCCGTGAACTATTTGCAGCAACTTAGCAAAGGGTGATTCAGGGATACATAAATGGAATTCTAACTTTAAGCCAATATTTGTCTAGGAAAATAAAGTTGAAGAAATTCCTACCTTCTGGGAGATTTTCCTGCTGTCCTGTATTTCATTAGAGAACTTCAGAGATTTTTTTTGTAGTTCTTACAGTCAGAGGCCGTGTGGCTGGCAGATTCTGCAGAGGATGGCAGAGATTGGCTTGATCCATACTTTGGAAAGTCCTAAACTGGATTTTTCCCTGTAAAACCCAAGCCACACATACATTGCATACACCTTCAATTAGCAAAATTACTAATACAAATTTTATATTGTCTGTTTGTGTAGTGGTAAACCAGAAGAATCGGTTCCAACATCTGCTGCAGCTGTTGCACCAGGAGTTCCAAATGCTGGCACCACTGTTCCTGAAACTCCTGCAGCTGCACCATCAGCCCCCAGCGCTCCTGCTGTTGCATCAGCTCCTGAAGCTGAGGCGCCTTCTGTTGCTACTGTTGTGGAAAATGAAAATAGAGTCGCTGCTTCAACTGATGAGCAGGTACAGCCGCCTGCTCCTGTTGTACAGGAACAAATGGCAGAAGTTGTCACAAATTCTGTAGAAGAAGCTCCTAAACAGGAATCCTCAGAGTAAGCAACAACTTCACTAATTGTTCTGTTCTAATCTGCTCTTTTCTTCCAGAGTAGCCTTCATAGTTTGGGAAAATTAAATCTTGAATATGGCAAAGAAAAGTGAAGCAAAAAGTCAGAAAACACCTTAGTCAGTCTCTCAATTTGTGGCTGCTTTGTAAGAGGAGACAGCTTCTAAGAGAGGAAAGCGAAATAGATTGTCTCCCTGATTCCTCGTCCTCCTCTACAAAAAAGATAAGAGGGATTGAGTAGAATACCAAATAGTTCTTATTCGTGGTCTCTGTGCATCACACACAGGGGTTCTGCACCTGCGCAAGGCCTAGATCAGGAAAGCTTCAATAGCCTAGTGTGCAAGAGTGGGCAGGATCCCCTCCCCTTCCAGTTCCTGGGTATACAAGGGAGCGGTTCCTGCTCAGTTGCTTTTCGATTGCACAGTGCATAGACTGGGAAGCCATTTCTGCTTCACTCTTGCTTTATACTGCTTAAGTACCTTACTGTTTTTCTCCTTGCTCCTCTTCATGCCTTCTCTTACCAGCTCGTCCCTTCTCTCACTTTTGAGGGTGGGGTGGGGGGGAAGAGAGAGAGAGAGAGAGAGAGAGAGAGATACACTTCTCACCAAAAATATGTATTTTCCTACCAAGCTTTCATAGAAGCATAGAACAGTAGAGTTGGAAGGGGCCATAAAGGCCATCAAGTCCAGCCCAACTATTGCAGGACACCACATTACACCATCCCACTCAGATGGCTGTCCAGTTTCTTTTTGAATGTCTTTAGTGTGGGAGAGCCCACCACCTCTTTAGGAAACTGGTTCCATGGTTGTATTGCTCTGACAGTGAGGAAGCTTTCCCTGGTGTCTAGCCTGAATCTGGATTGTCGCAACTTGAACTGATTATTCCGTGTCCTACACCCTGGCATTAGCAAGAAGCGATCTTGACCTTCCTCTTTGTGACAGCCTTTGAAATACTTATAGAGGGATATCATGTCCCCCCTCAGTCTTCTCTTCTCAAGGCTGAACATGCCCAGTTCTTTCAGTCTTTCCATAGGGCAGTGTTTCCAAACACTGGATCATTTTTGTTGCCCTCCTCTGGACCCTTTCTAATTTGCCTGCATCTTTCTTAAATCTTGGATCCCAGAACTGGACACAATATTCCAGATGAGGTCTGAATAGTGAGGAGTATAGTGGAACTACTACTTCTCGTGATTTGGAAGTAATACTTCTGTTAATGCATCCCAAGATTTCATTTGCCCTTTTGGCAGCTGCATTGCATTGTTGGCTCATGTTTAGCCTATTGTCCACAGTTACTCCAGTATCTTTTTTTTTCCAGTTCTGTTGAGCCACATATTCCCCATCTTGTATCAGTGCATTTGGTTTCTTCTTCCTAGGTGGAGAACTTGGCACTTGTCCTTATTGAATCTTATTCTGTTGCTTTCAGTCCAGTGTTCAAGTTTATCAAGATCGCCCTGGATCTTCATTCTGTCTTCTAGGGTGTTTGCTATTCCACCCAATTTTGTATCCTCTGCCAACTTGATTATCTTTCTTTGTACTTCCTCATCTAAATCATTAATAAAGATATTGAAGAGCACTGGGCCCAGGACTGAACCCTGTGGCATCCCACTAGTTACCTCCATCCAATTTGAGAAGGTGCCATTGATGAGCACTCTTTGTGTCCAATTTAGCAGCCAATTTTGGACCCACCTAATAGTTTTTCCATCTAGTCCAGTTTTTGCTAATTTGCTTATCAGAATGTCATGTGACACTGTGTTGAAAGCTTTGCTGAAGTCTAGGTAGATTATGCCCACAGTGATCCCTTTGTCCATTTGCAAGGTTACCCAGTCAAAAAATGAAATTAAATTAGTCTGACAGGATTTATTTTTGATAAATCCATGCTGACTTATATTAATCACTGCATTATCTTCAAGATGCTTGCAAATGGATTTTTAAATAATTGTCTCCAGATTTTTTCCAGGGATTGATGTCAGACCAACTGCTCTGTAGTTCTCAGGTTCATCTTTTTCCCCCTTTTTGAAGATAAGGACAACATTAGCCCTTCTCCTGTCATCTGTCATTTCTCCTGTTTTCCAAGATTCATTGAAGGTAATAACCAGTGGCTCTGAGATTTCCTCTGCTAGGTCTTTTATGACTCTGTGATGGCGTTCATTGGGCCCTGGAGATTTGAAAGGGTTTATTCCACCTAGGTATTCCTTGACCATTTGTCTGTAAGTCTTGGGCTGCCATCTCTCACTTTCAGCTCATACTTCCTCTTGATTGCAGATTTCCTTGTGGGAGAAAACTGAGGCGAAGTAGGAATTGAGTGCCTCTGCCGTTTCTTTGTCGTTATCACTCTGCCAGCCACTTTAAGTAGCTGGGCACCCTTCTCTTTCTAATGTCTTTTGTTCTGGATGTATCTGAAGAAGACTTTCTTGTTGTGCTTAGCTTACCTTGCTATTCTCAGTTCATTTCCTGCTTTAGCCTTCCTGATGCTATTCCTGCAATTCCTTGCTATTTGTTTATATTCTGGCCCTGCTTCCACTACCTGTAGATGTTCTTGTTTTCTTTCAGGCTGTCACCTAACTTTTTGTGGAGCCATGTAGGCTTCCTCTGCTGTCTTCTACACGTTTTTCTTGATGGAATTGTTCGTAGTTGTGCTTTGAGAATCTTCAAGATTTCCCACTCCTCTTGGACACCTTTCCCCTTAAGGGTGTGTTGTCATGGCACTTCGCTTACCATTTTTCTGAGTTTGTTAAAGTTGGCCTTCTTGAAGTCCAGGATGCTTGTTTGGCTCCAGTTACGCTTTGACTCCTTTATAATTGAGAATTCAAGTATCGCATGGTCACTTTCCTCCAGAGTTCCTTTGACTGTTATTTTGTCCACCAGGCCTTCCCTATTAGTTAGTATTAAATCAAGGATAGCTGATCTTCTTGTACCTTCCTCTCCTTTCTCCTGGAGAAAGTTGTCAGCAACACATGTCATGAATCTATTGGAGGTGTCATGCTTGGCAGAATTTGTCTCCCAGCATATATCAGGGAAATTGAAGTCCCCCATGATGACTACATCATCCTTTTTGGAAATGCCAGCATGCTGCTTTTCAAAGATTGCATCCTTGTCTTCTTTTTTGACTGGGTAGACAGTAATATGTGCCAATAACTATTTTTTTCTTATTTTTGCTCCCTTTAAATTTAGCCAGATGCTCTCAATGGGGCTACTAAGTTCTTCTTGTATTTCTGTGCAGATATATGTGTCTCTTACATATAGTACAACTCCACCTCCCTTTTTGTCCTTTCTATTTTTCTTGAACAGGTTGTATCCATCAGTTGTAGAGTTCCAGTCATGTGCGTCATCCCACCAAGTTTCTATTATTCCTATAAGATCATAATTACCCTCATGTACTATGAGCTTAAGTTCGTGTTGTTTGTTTCCCATACTCTGGACATTGGTGTAGAGACATCGACGTTCATGTTTGCTGTGCCCTGGTTTTCTTTCTTTGCTTTTTGGGAGACTGGTGTTGAGCCCTGCTTGAGGTTTTTTCTCTGTTGAAATGTATAAGTCTTTGCCACATGATGGTACGCCATGCTGCACATCTCCCTCCCCTGTAGGTTTTAGTTTAAAGCTCTCCTGATGAAGTTTTTCATGTAGTGGCCAAACATCTGCTTCCCATTCTTTGTGAGGTGCAGCCCATCATTTGCCAGTAGTCCATCTTCCAGGCACCTCAGCTTGTGGTCCCAGAATCCAAATCTCTCTTTATGGCACTACCATCTTAGCCAGTCATTCACTTGAAGGATTTTTCTTTCCCTAACAGTTCCTCTTCCTCGTACTGGTAGGATTGAGGAGAAGACTATCTGGGCCCCAGTGTGTTTTATTTTCCTCCCTAGAGCTTTAAAGTCTGAAGCTATTTCAGCAACACTTCGCATGGCAGTGTCGTTAGTTCCCACGTGGAAGAGAAGGAAGGGGTATTTGTCAGTGCCTATAGGAAGGGTTCCCATCACCCTTCCTCATTCTCCCTCTCTTGCTGCCTTCCCATCTGTGTGATGGCGTCCATGGCCTTTTGCAGCTGCACTTCGTATGAGGCCTGTCTGCCATCAACAGATAACCATTTCCTGTGGCTCCTCTGCCTTGGCAAGGAGCACATAGTGAAGTCTTGCCAGGCTTTTTAGAAAATGAACAGGGCGGTAGCCGGCAGATCAGCTGAAAGCCAAACTCTGGAAGAAGGCCACCTGTGTGGTTGAGTTGTCCAAGCAGGATGTGGAGAGGCCCTCTATCTCTATGGGCACCAGGACCACAAGGCCCAAGAAGGTGGCCACCGCAACCAAAAAAATGGCCACTGCCATGACCAAGGCTAGGGCTCCACTCCTCCCGAAAAGAGCCACTATCTGAGCTTCGCTGGCCACCGGTTCCCCAGTCCACTGCAGCTGCTCACTGACACCACAACCAAATGCCCACTGACCGGGGCCACCCCCAGCACTGGGGACCAGTCATGTGGCTGCTGTCCTTGCCCTTGTTCCAAGGCTTTCCCTTCAACCTCCTGGCAGTGCACACCGTCTCTACCACATGACCCTGTCTTGAGCACCCAGCGACTCTACTCCCAACACAGTGTCAGGGGACAGTGGCCTTTTTCTGTTCTTGTCCCACTGGAGATCCTCCATGACAAGATGTGGACCACGTATTCCTGTAGACCTCCTGCTTTTTCCACCCCCTCAGTGTTAGGTAGAACTCTTCACATCATACTGCAATTTCTAACATTCAATAGGTGGGTAACATGCATACTGGGACTCACTTGCTGTTTCTGTAAAGCAGTGGATTCTCCTCTCATAGAACTCTCTGGGCCAGTTTCAGTTGTTCTTCTAAAGTAGGCTTGGGAGAGGTATTGGGTGCGGGAGCAAAAGCAGAAGTCCTGTTGCTTGAGAAGTCTGGTGGCATGCTGTTGGATGGGACTGTGATTGTATCTTGATTGTGCAAAAGAAGGAGCAGAATGGGCTTGTAGTTCTGGGGTGACTCTGTTCTGATCACTCCCAGTGATGTCTGAGTGGTGTACAGCTGCTGGATTGTGCTTATTCTGGAACCGTTACTCCTTAGCTTTGGTGGCATTCATTTGCCTATGCTGTCACTTCTGGGTAAAGCATGGGTACTACTGTTTATACTTCCCACCCTTAATATCTGTTTCATTTAAATAGTATTGCTTTTTGCTAAAGTATTTAACATGTTTTTTATCCCTAGTGTCACCCCCAAAAAAGAAGAAGAAGATGCTCAACCTGTTAAAAAAACCTATACCTGGAATACAAAAGAAGAAGCGAAGCAAGCATTTAAAGAACTATTGAAAGAAAAGGTGCTTTGCTTATGTTAATTGCTCTTTAACATTTCAAGAAGTATAAATGTTACTCGATGTGAGAGAGTTGCTGGTTTTTTGGTAAGGAACTTTAAAGAACAGCATTCATGCTGAAATAAATATGGAAAAATGTTCTACACAAAATGAACTTGGTATAAAGTTATTTTTGCTACTTTAGTGCAATTTTTTTTCTTTTACAAAAACATATAGCAATGTAAAATGTCATTGCAAAATATTTTACACACTGCTGGAAAAAAACAGTCCTTAGATATCAGTAAATAGATAATGATGTCCTTTTATACAAGTTAGAATGATCAGTTGTTTAAGTCAGCATTCCTAAAGTCGTCATTATAAAAGGCACTTTACAGTATTTTTATCATACTGCTCAAATAAAAAGGCTGCTAGAACAGCATGCAAGTAATAAAAGACAGTTCATGCCTACAGCACACAAGTTGAAAAAGGAATAGGGAGGGGTAGAAGAAGCTATTTCAGAAGGACTAGTAGAATGGCCCTAATTGCCTTAACATAGCTTTCTGGAATAGATTCTGGCTGAATAATAGAATAGTGGTGATGATGAGAAGAAGCCTTGTAGAAGAGGTATTCATGATTAACTCTTCAAGTTATGTGATTTACTTTGTATCTTCACAGCGTGTGCCGTCCAATGCCTCTTGGGAACAAGCTATGAAAATGATAATTAATGATCCAAGATACAGGTATAACCAGTTCTTAATTCTTTTTACTCTACATTATTTTAAATTACTGCTTGCATGAGTTAATGTTAAAAAAACAGTTGAAGTCAATTCATAATTTTAAGTTACCTTTTAAGTAACTCCAAACAGGACAACTTGGAACAGTTGTCCTGTGTGGAGGTGTAAAATGAATCTCTGTAAAATAACCAATTGTAGTTGATATTACATGTGTAATTGGCTTCCCCCTTCAATTTACAGTGCTTTGGCAAAGCTAAGTGAGAAAAAACAAGCATTTAATGCTTACAAGGTCCAGACAGAGAAAGAAGAAAAAGAAGAAGCAAGATTAAAATATAAAGAAGCAAAAGAGTCTTTTCAGCGTTTCCTTGAAAACCATGAGAAGATGACATCCACAACCAGATACAAGTAATATGAACTGAATGTACAACACTAGTCAGACAGTTGGTTTTGCATATTTGACACTCTTAAGCTGTATAGCAAGGATTGTGAATTTCATTGGCAATCCTATTTTACATTTAAATCCTGTCTTACATTTAGTGCCATTTCACACCATTTTAACATAAAGGGAAATGGAAATTTGCACATGCTACTGTCCTCTGTACTCATTCATTGAAATGTGAATGTTTGTTTTTCATCAGCTGATGACAGAGTGGGAGTTTAAGTAAAAATGAAGGTCACATTGATTTTTTTCTCCCACATTTAAAAATATGGAGAAGGTAGAGTTTCCACATTTAAAAATATCTCTGAGCAGTTTAGAAGATTTTAGTATGTTAAAAGCCAGTGTGATATAGTGGTTAAGAGTGTGGGACAGTCTGAGTGGATTCTAGTGCCCACTCAGCAGTGGAGCCAGCTGGGTGACTTTGGGCCAGTCACAGACTCTCAGCCCAACCTACCTCACAGGGTTGTTGTTGTGAGGGTAAGATTGAGAGGAAGAGAATTATGTAAGCCGTCTTGTTCCTTGCACAGAAAAAAAGTGGAATATAACTGTAAAAAGAATGTTAAATACATAAGGATATACCTTAAAATGCATAATTGTAAGAACATTGATATAAAATATTGTTAAAGTCATTAAAATCAATATGATATCATAATTAAGAAACTGGGCAGTACACTTTGCTCAGGGAAAGCTTGTGGAATTTCAAAGGATAAGGCATATAAGTCTCTTTCTTGTCTGTTTTCCCTCTGATGAGTAATGTCTGCATTAAGTAATCCAAGCACTTGGATGTATCACCTTTGTCTTTGTTTCAGGACAATTTGAATGGTGTACTGTCTTTGCAGTTTAGATCATGATGTAGAACTTCCCTAATGCTTTGTGTCATTGTAAAAGAACTACAGTAGATACTCAAGAAGCGTCTTGGTGGGATTGGGAGAGTATGCCAGTGGGATGGCTGCCCTGTTTGCAAGTATGCATTTTCAGGACTGGGATGCAGGACTATGTCGGAAGAAACAATGGGAGGGAAGGAAGAATATTTTAAACAATGAAACATTAAAAATGACAAAAATAAAATGGCAGGAGCTGGAGTAACTCTTGCACTCCTTTTAATAGCTGGATGGAGAGCATGTTAGTTCCCTTTTTATTTTTATTGTGGGAAATAGAAATGCTTTTGCAACATTGAACAGGAGAGGTGCAGAATCGCATGGTCGGAATATATTCTATGTTCTTATTGTCATGGCTTTCATAAATTTGATGAAGACTCGGATGTTGATAACCAGTGGGGAAGGAATGATGGGAGCAAAGTGAGGAAAATTATATCTTCTTACTACATTAATATTTTTTGTATTTCTTCAAATAGAAAAGCTGAACAAATGTTTGGGGAAATGGAGGTCTGGAATGCAATATCAGAGCGTGATCGTCTTGAAATCTATGAAGATGTCCTATTCTTTCTATCAAAAAAAGAAAAAGTAATTATGTTTTCTTTCCATTATTGGGATGTCCCTGTCACTCTGTTCTGCTCAATTCTGCTTCTACCCATAGATAAATTTAACTTAGGATGCACTCCAGTGAGGCTGTCCCTAAGTTTCTGAACTGGGATGATTACTGGCATCGTATGCAGAATGGAAGGAGTACAAAGGAAAGATCACTGCCGTACCCAACATGCACTATAAAACAGATAGATGGCCAACTTTGGCTGTCGAGAGAGAACACTTCAGAGCAGGAAGGAAGGGAATTGAAGTGCCCCAAGATAATGTTGTATTTTGCCTATACTGGTCTACCCTCCCACCAGAATGCAACTTTCTCTGTGCTTGTTCATAGGACCTCAGAGAAACAGCTAGTGTGGTTCTTTGCACAGCACCTTTGAGGGGAGTGAAGATGCGCAGAGCTTGGAAAAGTATTTCTGCCCTCAGAATGATCCTGTGGCACTCAGGTGCTGTTTGTGGGCTATAGGCTTGATCTGCCCATCTGTATCTAATACCAAATATATTTGACATTTGAAATGTAGGTGTTCTTCAGCTGGACACAGGAAAACAATAAAATACCAGTTCTTTCATTTTCTTAGTTTTAATCATGTGTTGATCTCCTAGCAGGGTTTCTACAAATAAGAATTTCTCTTACATTTAACACGGTGCTGCGTAATGAACTGCAGTTAGTATAAAAAATGGGATACAGGAAAATGTGGTAAATCTACAGTGCAGTACTTCCTGAAAGTGGTCTTCCAGTCTGGGCAAAATTTTCATTTGAGCTATTGTAAAGACAAGCAATGAGAAGTTGTAGTCCCTTGCAAGAAAGATACATTGTACACTTCTACAGTGGTTCATGAAGTAAAAAACACAACTTTGTACAACATCAGTGACGTGATTAAAAATGTTGACCCTTTCTCTTAATAATCAACTGCTAGTGTTAGATACTAACACTACCAGTTAGTATACTAACACTACCAGTTAGATATTAACACTACCAGTTACTACCAGGTCCACCTGGCACCGTCGTTATTTGTTTTTCGGCGCCAGGCCAAGAACTTTTTATTTAAACGATATTTTAATAATTATTGATTTTATTTATTGGTTTTATAATTTTGTGCCAGGGTGTTTCCAGATTTTATATATGTATGTATTTATATATATGTATTTATAATGTTGGAAGCTGTCCCGAGGCTTATGCGAATAGGACGGCATACAAAAATTCCAAATAAATAAATAAATGAATACTAAGGATTTTATAAAAATAAATGCCATTACATTTCATGTGACTTTCACAGGAACAAGCCAAGCAGTTAAGGAAGAGGAACTGGGAGGCATTAAAAAATATCCTGGACAATATGGCTAATGTTACATACTGTACTACATGGTCAGAGGCTCAGCAATATCTGATGGATAATCCTACATTTGCAGAGGATGAAGAACTTCAAAGTAAGAATAAAAACATCCGAGTTACCTTTTTGTAGGAATGTGGGCTTAGAGTTTAGGTGGCAACAACAAATAAGGGGACAATCCTACATGTATTTAGACAGAGAAAAGGCAAATAGCAATCATGTTCGTCAGCTTTGGTGGCTGTGGCATGATGGGAAATGTAAACTTTTCTCTCTGTGCATGCATACAATTGCGCTTCAAACCATTAGAGTTTCTACTTATTGTTGTTACTTATTCTAATCTGGAATGATTCTAATTTTTATCAAGTGGCTTCATTCTTTAGCATTAATGTGGGCTGTACATGAATGAGAGAGACTTTTGGTCAAAACCTCTAAAGGGCCACAATTCCCACCATCCCTTAAACTGGCTTTGCTGCATAAATCTGCTAGTTGTCGTTGACTAGAACATTTAGAAGGCCACTCATTCTCATTCCTGCTCTTAGTCATTACAAAATTTCGGCCGGCCCTTTTCTACAACTATCAAGTGGTGCTGTGTGCTAAAAGTAGGAATAACCAAGAGTCGGCCCCATCTCTCAGTGTAGGTGATTTTGCCTTGGAGTAGGAAGACCGAAATTATTTTGCTGTTGCTCAGAGGATCCCTGTAATTATCAACTGTAATCTAGTTGTATCAGGCAATGGAAGCAGGCCAACAATAAATGGGCATAGCAGCTGTTGAGAGAAATAAGGAGAACATAAGGGCAAGAGAGCCAGTGTAGTGTAATAGTTACTAGGGCAGGATTGGGGCCCTCAGGATTGGGGCTCTGTGTTCTAGTCCCCACCCAGTCACAGATGTAACTGGGTGACTTAGGGCCAGCCACAGACTCTTAGCCCAACCTGCCTCACAGGGCTGTTGTTTTTGATTGATTGATTATATCCCATTTTTTCCAGTGAACTCAAAGCAGCTTGCTTGCTTATTTATTTATTTAAACAACTTATATGCCGCCCCATCACATGAGCCTCGGGGCGGCTTACAATCATAGAATCCCGCATAAAATACAAAAAAAAATATATCATCAAATAAATAAAATGCATAAATGCCTCTCCTTTCAATTTTATCCTTGTAACACCTGTTGTGAGGATAATAGTAAGAGGAGGAGAATTATGCAAGCCACCCTGAAAGGAAAACAGGTGGAACATAAATGTATGAATCAGATAAATAAAAGGGGGCAAAAACAACCATTAAGTTCTATACTTGTTTTTTATACTATAACCATTAATTGAGAATACTGAATGAATGATATGACTTGAGCTATGTATCTTCAGCAGAAGTAAGATCCAAAGTGGATTTGATCCAGGATCCTCTTCATGAAATGCTCCTGCTAGGGGAACTGGGGAAGTAGTGTTTTATCATGTTTCCTTCCCCCTGCAGGGAAATTTTCTCCCTGGAAATCATTCCAGGGAGTTGAGGAAGCCTCCAGAATAGAGGGGGAGTGGCAAAGGGGTGGAGTACATTTGTCTGAATAAATGTAGATAGAATTATGCATTTAATACGTAAAAGAAAATGCTGATGTTTTCATTAACTAAATATTTGTCAACATGGTAATTTGAAATAGATACTCCTTATATTTATATAAGTAGTTCCCTGAAAAAAAAAACAAAACAAAACCTCAAGCTTGAAACCTATTAGAATTTCTGATTTTTTACACTAATTTGGATTGCCTCTATCCTGTCATGTTCTTATTATAGGAGATAAGCTACTGATAGATTGAAGGAGAATAACTTTTGGAGTCCAAATCCTAAAGCTCATGTATAAGCTTTAAGCTATCTAGTTTTATACTTAATGCTGATAACTACATTTATTTCTTAAGGCTTTTCATGTTCATGACTTCATATGTAGCTTTGACTGCAGCAGTATGTAAAGTCATTGGTTAGAGTATATATAGTCATTTTTTGTTTAGTCTTTTGGATCAGTAGTTTCATTTAAGGCTGCTTTGGACACAGTTCAGATGGAATTAAAACCATGTCACACAATATTACAAGAAACCTCTGGCTCACTTTCTTTACCCCCCTCTCTCCCCTTTGGAGTTCATGAGGTGGAGACAGAAAATTTCTGCTTCTAATAGTAAGCTAATCACACTTCTCCAAGGTAGAACATCATGGAACTTTGATTAGTGAAAATGAGTAGGTACTGACTATGGTTTCAGATTCTAGTTGTCAACTCATTGTAAGACAATTTTTTTTAGAGTGTTACCAGAAATATAGATAGTTCAAAATTAGAAAAGCTTCTCACTGGCACAAAAAAAGAAAGCAGATTGTATGAGGCTTGCCTCAGCATCGTCTTGTATCAGGAAACCATGGCTTCCTCTAAACTTTGCTATGAAGTTTACATAAACTACAAAACAAAACTTTTGCCAGAAATATAGACCTGTATTTAACTTAATTTACTGGAAAAAATCCTTGATTTTTTTTAGATATGGATAAGGAGGATGCATTGATTTGTTTTGAGGAACACATAAGGGCTCTGGAAAAGGAGGAGGAGGAAGAGAAACAGAAAGGCTTACTCAGGGAAAGACGAAGACAGCGTAAAAACAGAGAATCTTTCCAGGTTAGTGACAAAACGTTAAGTATCAGCTGAACAGATGTTGGTCATTAGAGGTATTGGCTGTATTATCAAGTTTTTGGGTGTTCTTCAACATGCATATAATTAATGCAGAGAGATGTTGGTATGTGCTTTACTGATTGCAACACTAAAAATGTTGCAAATGGACGTTTGTTTTATTCTGCTGTTTATTTATATTGACATTCTCTTCTATTTTTCTTTAAATGGTACATTGTTCTTTCATGACTAACTTTCAGGAAGCTGCATATTAGAAGTGCGCATCCTCCTCATAAGTGTGAACAGGGTCAACAGGGCTATACCACACTAACCTTCTGAGAAGGAAGGGGAAGTGCACACACACCTCTGTACATCTCTCTGTGTCTCTTTATTTATACATATACATCCCCCCAACAGGAATTTTAGGTGAGGTTGCTGAGGTTTAGGTGAGATTCTTCTAAAGAATTAATCGGTCCCTCCCTGACGGGGATTCCTCACATAATAGCCCTTCCACCCCTGCACGGAAGTTTACGTACAAGTATCGCATTGGCAGTGGGGAGAGGTTTTTCAAGCCTAATAGGAAGTGGGGGGTGGGGAATTGTAGCATCCCTGAAGGAGAAGGGTAATGGTTACCTTCCTAATTTCACCCTGCCTCCCAGGTTGTCCCATCCACATAGAAATTAGGCTTTAAATATTTTCTATTGGTGCCAGTGGAAGCCTTTTTGCAAGCCTAACTGAGTTGGGGGAACCCACAACTACTGGTAAATTATTGGATCTGGAGCAGTGCTGTAGAAAAACAGCAGGTAAAAAATATCTTTTAAACTAAAGGTTGTTGAATATATAATCGTGAAATTCCTAATTTTCTGTTGGGTTATTTGCAGATATTTTTGGATGAATTGCACGAACATGGCCAGTTGCATTCAATGTCATCATGGATGGAGTTATATCCAACTATAAGTTCTGACATTAGGTTTACTAACATGCTTGGTCAGCCTGGTAAGTATATTCTCTCTTGTTTTTAGATAATGCAAGATAAAGTGTAGATTTCCTCTTGTCTGTATTATGAAGATAAAGAGGGGCAGCTGTTTGGTTAAATAGTACACCTGATTAATAGATTGTCTTTCCTTAGGCTCAACTGCTCTTGATCTTTTCAAGTTTTATGTTGAAGATCTAAAAGCACGCTACCATGATGAAAAAAAAATAATAAAAGACATCTTAAAGGTGAGACAAAATGTATTCTTAGTCATTGAAGAAAAAAATTCTGATTTTAAAATGATTAAACTCCTTTTGATATCTAGAGCTGGAATTTCACAAAGCAGTGTTGCAAGATGAGTTTGTACTACTATAGTATTCCTATGCTTTCTGATGTCATAAAGATTGTTTTGCAGGATAAAGGATTTGTGGTTGAAGTGAATACAACATTTGAAGATTTTGTCACAGTCATCAGTTCAACTAAAAGAGCTACGACATTAGATGCTGGAAATATCAAACTGGCTTTCAATAGTGTAAGATTTTAAAATTTATTTTAAAACCATAAATGTTAAGAAGATTGAAAGCACATTTAAATGATTCCAGTTTAAGTTTACATATCTGAAAATAAAAATGTAAAACGTTATTGTTACATATTAAAGCAAACTTGAAGTTCAGTGAAAAGCAGTTGTTAGGCCCAATCACATCTTGGTTTTGCATTACAAGGCTGAGGATCCTCAGCCTTGCAAGCCATCTCTTCTTCCTCCCTCCCCAGAGATCTGAGGTGAGGTCATTTCTGTACTGTTCAGATATATCTGAATGACCTCAGTTTGTGATATAAAACAAACATTTAGAAAATTGGTCCAATCTCACCAAATGGGATAATGTGGCTTTCCACATTTTGGGGGTGGGTGGGTGGGGCATTGTCCCTTTCATTGAATGGTCATTTAGATTTCTTTTGATACAGCTGTTGGAAAAGGCAGAAGCCCGTGAACGCGAGAGAGAGAAAGAAGAAGCTCGCAAAATGAAACGGAAAGAGTCTGCCTTTAAGAGCATGCTAAAACAAGCCACACCTCCAATTGAACTGGATGCAGTATGGGAAGATGTAAGTATGTTCCATAATTTTCTGAAAGTATATTTCATTTCACAGTGTTTTTAACCCTTGTTAAAATAAGACTCTAGTTGTTTAAGTATTTTAACTTGTAAAAACACTCTGGAAAAATGGAGCTGAAACCAAACTTGGTCATGTTTGATGCAGACCTATTAAAATTAGTGGGACTGAAACTGAGCATGACTTACTTGAAATTCTGTTTACATTACTGTGTGTCTTAAGTCTAGATTGAAACCAAAGTATCAAGGCACATAATGTATCAGAATCAACAAAAGGCTAATATTGTTAGTGTTTATTTCTATCTAAAGAAAATGCTTAAAAACATAAGCAAAGTCTGCAAACAAGTATCTTGTTGGACACCTCTTGTTTTTAATGCAGGATACTTTCTAGAAAGTTGTTACAGTTCATTCTGATTTACTAGGTACACGATGAACATTCAGTGGCAGAAAAACTTTTGACGTCTTACAAACTAACATGTGGAAGCATTTCATGTTTCTGTTTCTTTCGGTGAATCCAGGCTGAGGTTCAACCATGTGTAGAAATTAAGTGGAAATTCTTTTTATCACCACTATCTGACATTGGTTTTTTTTAGGGTTAGGGTTGTTTTAATTACCAACTGCCCAAATGAGATGGTTGCCCTGTAGCTAATCTAGTATCTTGCTCTTACTTAGTAGAAATGTAGTTTTCTTCCAAAATGCAAATAAAGCTTTCTTATATTTTTATTATATTTGTTTCTTTGTATTCCACCTTTAGCTGAACCTCTCTGGGTGGTTTACAAAAACTTAACTTTATCAAGTGAAGTGGCTCAGTAAAACCTTGTGTACAATTGCTTTCTTACATATAGATTCGAGAAAGATTTGTGAAAGAACCAGCATTTGAAGACATCACTCTAGAATCAGAAAGAAAAAGAATATTTAAAGACTTCATTTATTTACTAGAGGTAATATTGAACATATCATTGTACTGTGATAAGGGTCTTCTCTCATTTGCAAAAGGCAAACAGGCCAGGAAATGTATACCACGGAAGTCTTCCTTGCAGATATGCCCACTCTTATGGCTGGAGTGGGTTCACCTCCACCAAGCCGTCTTTCACTTAGCACCATGGTAGAGGCTCCAGGAGCCTCTGCCAAGGAGCCTTTGTGCTCAGTGCATCAAAGCTGATCCGCCTCCTACAGAAGAGGAGGAACAGGCTAAGTCACTCCAGCAGAGTCCTCCACCGGCTGCCTCAGTCAGGGCAGCTTCACACCTTTTGGCTCTCCCCTGGCTGGGCACCACATAACACACAGAACCCGATGTCATCTGACACAGAAAGGCCTCGCACCCAAGAGCTGTAGATAATAAGCACATGCTCATAACTCATTTTTCAAAGGAGTAATTTTTGTATTCTTTTAATGCTACAGCATGAGTGTCAGCATCATCATTCAAAGAACAAGAAGCATTCTAAAAAATCAAAAAAGCATCACAGAAAGCGGTCCCGCTCTCGTTCGGTAAGTCGCGTAATAACAATGCTCCGGTGAACACCAAAAAGTAGTGTTATCAAAAAGTAGTGTTAAACATGATGTACTCTTCTGACGTACTGTCATCAAAAAGTAGTGTTAAACATGACGTACTCTTTCTGTTTAAGGGTTCAGAATCTGAGGATGATGACAGTCATTCCAAAAAAAAGAGGCAGCGCTCAGACTCACGATCAGTTTCTGAACGTTCTTCCAGTGCAGAATCTGGTAATATTTTTTTTATTTTGTCAAAAGAAAAAAAGTTGTAAGAGTAATGACTTTAAGTACTTAATTTCTGTTTTCATTTTGTAATGAATCAACAGAAAGAAGCTACAAGAAGTCTAAGAAACACAAAAAGAAGAGCAAAAAGAGGAGGCACAAGTCTGTAAGTGTCTCATGAGTTTTGGTCTTCTCATGACAATGAATCTTTTAAGTGTATTATTTATATTTTATATTTAGGAATCACTTAAATGGTATCCACTAAATGTAATAAAATATTGTTAACTTAAGAGACACTAGTATGAGATAAAGAGAAACAAAGTATCTTATTTCTGAGTAGACCTCTATAAGCTTGTGCTGTTAACTGCAAACTCTCATTGCTGCTGTTCATAAGAACAACTCTGTAGGAGAGTATTTTAAAGACTCAGTTAAAAATAAAAGAGCATGAAAACTATGCAGTAAGACGTGTACACCTTCTGTAAGAAACAATAAAATTATGCTCTGTTCATTTGTACATTTGCAAATTGGCTTGGTTTGAAAGAAAACAATACACGTGATGTACTTGGTCTTGGTTGCAGAGCCTCCTGTGCTCATTAGACCTCGTTTTCTAGGAAATCTCAGTAATGACAGTGGGCTTGCTCTTTCAGTTAAACTTGTGTCCATAAAATTTCAGACTCCCATCTACCTCTATCAATTCTTTATGTTTAGCTTAGATGTCACCTGCCTCTCAATTTTTCATATGTTAACACGCAAGGAGAAAATGAAGCGTTGCCATTTATACAAGCTTTAGCTGGCTTAAGCCTTGCCTGGACGACTGCTGCTTTCCTTTTCTATTGATAAAAAGCGAGAATCCCAGTAGCACCCCTGTGTATGCTAAGCTTAAAAAGGGCAGGTGGTAGAATACACGCTTTTTAAGGATTAGGTTCCCAGTTCAATGTTAGGCATCTCCTGTTGAGATGATCTCAAGGTTGGAGTGTTGCTGCAACTTGGAGTAGATAGTACTTATCTAGTAAGCACTAACTCATTATGGTGCTTCATATGTTCCCGAGTGCCCATTTTAGCTCTAGAACAATTGTAGGCTTTCCAGAAGTATTGGAGTACATCTTCTGCCATCCCTGACCATTTCTTTTGCAGATTGGGGCTGATGGGAATTGGATTACAAAATATTTGAGGTATACTACCTTGCCACCCTCCACTTTAACACACTTTTTAATCAATTTCAGACAGACCATTCCTGGCAAGAGCTCCAAGAACCAGCAGGAGGTAGATGGTCCACTGGAACTTGGAACTAAGTCAGTCTGCAATTTATTCTCTCTTCACCTATGATTTAAATTGCTTTTTTTTTACTTTACACAGGATTCACCAGAATCAGATGCAGATCGAGAAAGAGACAAAAAAGAGAGAGAGAATGAAAAGGAAAGAAGTAGACAAAGATCTGAATCTAAGCATAAATCACCTCCTAAAAAGAGACCTGGCAAAGATTCTGTAAGTTTAGCTGGTTTAAACATGTCTCGTTTCTTTGTCGGTAGAGCTCTGCAGACTCATATATGGAATGAGTATAGGGAGAACTTGTAGAGATGGCTCTGCCAAGTCTAGTCTGTTATCACTGTCACATGATTTAATACACATGTGAGCAACCCATGGCTTTGAGAGGCCTTCAGTATGACCAGCTGTAGGCGCCTGATCTCACAGCTCTGTTTCTTGCCTGCAAACCTACTACTCAGCAGGCTGGTGAAAACAGGGATGGAGTTAAGCCCAGGTAGCGCCAAGTTGACCACAGCACTCCGTTCTCTCTTCTTTGAGGGCAGGGAAGGGTGAGCATTGAGCTCGACCAGTCACAGATGTCAGAACAGTTGCAGCAGAGAGACCTTCAGAATTCTAAAAGCTTTCCCCAAAAGCTGCTGATCTGTGTAATCGGGCTTTTCACCCAATAGCAAAGTTACTGAGTGGATAAGGAAAAGAAAGGACTCTCCTTTTAATTTCAATTACCTCTAAAGTACTTGTCTTTCTTAACTAGATAGGCCAGCAAGAGCTTTCAAAAGCAATTTGTGACATGGACCAGGGAATGGGGGGAGGCATATGGGGGTGAAATATGTCTTCACAGATGAAGGCAAGTAAACTTAAAAATCTATTGCATGCAGTTAAAGTAGTAGTTTTGATTTGGTTAACACTTGGCTATTAAAGTCCACCCTGAACCAAGGTTGCTCAGTCTAAAATGACCAGTGCTACTTTTGAAATGGGAGGGGGGAATCTTGGTTTGGTTTGTCAGTGGTGTATATTTATAAACAAAAATGTACAGTTGCTTTCATTTTCCTTTTGAAGAGTTTCAGGAACTTGAAATATGGAAGCTGTATTGCATAATAATAGCCAAATTGCATTTCTAAGAAACAGGGATGTGTAAAATGCCTACAATGACTGAATACTAAGTTATGTGGAAGGATGTACTAACTAGCTTCATTATCCCTTTACAGGGCGCTTGGGATACTTCTGGTAGTGAATTAAGTGAAGGTGAATTAGAAAAACAAAGGAGAACCCTCTTGGAACAACTGGATGAAGATCAATAAGAAATATTTATACCAAATATGTTTACATTACAATTTAATAAAAATATAGATGACTAATTTCAGGAAATGGATTCTGATGTTCTGAGTTCCATTGGCATAACAATGGCTTTTCAGTTCTACTGTATAAGTATCTCAAATATCATCGTGTGCCTGGCAACAATTGGCAGAGACTGTGAACAGTCAGAAATCAAGCTGAAGTTCTGTTTTTTGAGAAGCCAGGCAGCCTGTATATACCCCTTGCACCTTGACATTTTTCAGAGAGCACATTAGGATGAGCAGAAGCTCTTTATTTTTTGAGCCCCTCCAATGGTGGCTTGGGAAAGTGCTTGAGCCTTTCATGTCTCTTGTGTCTATAAAACAGCTCTTGTGAGAAAGGCCTGAACTTGTTTTCCTTGTCAAATAAGGTCTAAGGGTGAGGGTGGGAAAGAGGTGCACATGTTCTCTTTCGATAGATGCTCTATAATTTTCCTGCAGCTCCACATGGTTTTTTTTTACTACTTTTTTTCCAAAATGAGGGAAGGAGGAGAGAAGGAAATATTTTTCTTGATTTATGGTAGTCCAGAAACCTGTGTTGGGTTTTGGCGCATTACCTTGCTGGCCAAACTTATGTTGTTGGTGGTTTCTATTGAATTTTGACTTTAGGTTGAAATGTGTATTCACCCTGAAGTGAATTTTTAGTGTCAAGTTTTAAAACTGTGAAAAATAGATGATTGATGGAAATCCTAATAGGCCCTTAATTATAAAGGCGCTAAGATATGCTGATGTAATAACATAGCTACCATTTTTATTAGAGGAGAAAACCTGGTATATTAATAAAATAAATTTGGCAGAGGGCATTGCTACAGAATATTGCAAAATCAGTCTGTAAATTAATTGCAATATGTTGCCTTAAGGACTTTCCGAAGAATGTACCACCAAATTTTGAAAAGCACTTGCAATACTGTCTTGTCTAGAAAATCAATGTTGACATAATTTTCTTTTGAGACATGTTGACCTGATGTAAAAAGCCTGGTCTCCTTTTATGTTGATTTTTCCTTTATACTAAATTGCTTATGACCAGTCTTGATTTGATGAGTACTATCTGCCCTATACATTCAGGCATATTGACTACTGTGGTACAGACTCAAAAATCTTTCTGATTTGAATATTTTTGTACATTTTTATCACTTATTAAACCTTGTCTTCTAGCGTGTACTAGTATTTTTTCCCTTTTTTTAACTACTTTGTACAACTGACACATACCTAACATGCTTTCACTTGTGACTTTGAAGCCAAACTGTATAGCTTTTATACATGTTTGTTTACAGCAAGGAAAGAAAGGGTTGTGTTCAAGGTCAGTCACAACAGTCATGTGACATTCTTTATCCAATAATATACAATGGAGTGGTAATTTTGAAATTGCTCTCTTTTAGCATAATTAAGGGCCTGACATTGCAAAATAAGAAATGGGGGTTATAGGAGAGCAAATGCATAGTCATCCTTGGTTCTTACATATTCCATTGAAGCATATTTGCACTAAGTAAAAGTCAAAGTCTGGTTGCACAGAAGAAAGGGGTTGGAACCATAAGTAGAACTGTGCTGATTGGACACTTGTGCTGGAGCAATTAGGTGGAGCTGAAATCAATCTTAAGAAAGAGCCAGTGGATCTTTTATAGTAGTGTAAATAGTTTATTCAATCATATGTCATGAACAGATCAGAAAAGTAACAGGAACTGCTTTTTTAAAACACCTACAATATTGCTAAGAAGCAGGTCTATTACTAGATAAAATATCTAAGAGAACATGCCACTATTACTGCCGGCTTATGTTCATATATAAATATTTGGTATATTTTGAATTCTGTCGCAGCTGTTCAGCTGTCCTTAAGATACATTGTCAAATTCTATTTTATCCAAATAAAATATGTGTCTTTCAGTGAAGAAAAAAATAAGTAACCATGGCATGTTCTCTTTAGCATGTCAAGTACACATTGCTGTGAACTGAGAGTGATTTGCAGTTGTTTAAAATAAATTTTCTGTAAATTGGTAAGCAAAATGTCAATCCAATAACCTTTGAGCCCCAAACTGTCCATTTAGTTAAATATAAAAAACAAAACTATAAGTTAAAATAACATTCAGATTGTATAGCACAGGCTGATGCATTTTTAAACAATATTTACAATATTACCCCAAGGCTAGAGTAGGAATTAAAGAGAAGTGTAAAAACCATAAAAAAGCACCAATTTTGTAGCAAAATATCTGTACATTTTAAACCATTATATAACTACACATTATCAAAGTAATATGGGACCTTTACCAGTGGTTCACATAAGCACAACATAAAAAAGAATTAAGTGGTTAAATACTATACAATAAATTTTACAATTAACATAGTGATGTAGTGTTACCGAGAAAAGTGAGCTGTAAGCAAGTATCTCTTCCAGTTTTTGACTTTGGAAAAAAGTGCCCTGCTTGTAGCAAAATATGCATTTGCAACAACCAATATTGATTATTAAAACTTTAGGATGTTTTAACAAGTCCAAAGGTTAAACTACAACTCCCTCTTCAAAAGGAATATATCCACAAGCATAAATATGATGGATTATCCAAAGGGGCAAGTCTTCGTTCTGCACTATATTCAATGTTTTATGCCTCCCCTTTCACAACCACACGTTGGCTGAAATTGATACAGTTCAGAACCATTTAAATATTCTGATTGCCCATCTGCCTGACATGCTAGGTTCCTGCTTCTAGTAATGGATTTCCTTTGGATTGGGGCTATTTAATAGATGTTCTATTTCCGCTCTGTGAATGTACTTCGCGATGAAATCTACAGTTCGCTGCATTTCAACTTAAAGACAGCTCCTGAATTGTTGCAAAGTGCAGAAACAGCTGGTGACTGAATTCCCATTTGTGCAGGGTGGATATGCAAAGACCTCATGGAGGGGAATCCTAATTTTCTTAACAGGACAACAGGTTTTCACTGTTCTGACAACTTAACCATTGTGGTACTCCGGGATTCTAATACTGATTATTGTGACATTAATATCTTAGTGCTAATTAATAAATAACATTGTTACCCAAAAGCTGTCTCTACATGAAGAACACAGGTACGGAGTTTCATACATCATTCTTCTGTGTTCATAATGTGTTCACACTCTTCAGCTATACCTTCTTAATTCAGCTTCACTACCCATTGATACATACTGGGTAGAGTCTGAAAACAGGCAAATATGTATTTAATATAAGCCTCACATTTCCAGTACCTATTTACAGTAGAAATCCCACTAGCCAATCCTTTGTTATCCCAAATAGCTTTAAACTTTGTAAACTTATGGACATCTACCTCAACTCTGTTTTATAAATTGTATTTTCTTAAAGGGCAAAATTTATTTAAATGGGTTCCCCTACTCCACCATTTTTATGGTAGGAGTCCTTTATGGATGCATATTTCCCACATATGCACATATACCACTAATAAGTGCAGCGGAAGCTCAAAGCTATCTCCTAAAACTGTCCAGGAATGTATTGAAATTATTAAAACAAAAATTCACAGCAGCTCACACCCATGTATTACCTATTTACAACCAGTCATGAAAACAAAGCCAGTGAAGGCTATTTACTAAGTTGTATGCAACAACAAAAAATACAATATGTATTTTACATTTTGGTTAAAAACACTGAACAAATTTATTGGTGTAAAAAGATACCCAATCAAATAAAGTCCTATTGCTTTGATTAATTTGAGCAGGTACTTGAAATTTAGGCACTTGGTAGCTACAGTGGTGTGGAGAGCCCATCTTTTTTTTCTATGTTCTTTTTTAAAAATTTGCATTCCTATGCATGAGCCCTTCAGAAGATAAGTTAATGTACTGCAATCAAGGCCGTAATTAAAATAGTAGCACAAATATAGTTCACATGGCAAGTAAGTGGTCAAGCACACTTTCTACTTTACACAAACAGAGTTCCCCAATTCAGCTCACATGGCTATTTCAGCACCATTCACAGCACGCAAATTCTGATCATCGAAACGGCGCCTCACGCTTCTTCTCACCGCATCGGCTCGTCTGTAGGGCTGGTTTCTAAGATCTGCAAGAAGAAAATGTTAGGTGTTAGAAACAGGCTGGCCTGCATCTTTGGATCTAGACAAGGAAAGAGTCCTGCTGGTAGCCAATCAAAGCAGCTTGAAGCAAAAGAGAGGCATTTAAACTCACAAGAACTGAGCGAATAGCATAGCGTGGGCTACCTAACCATTAGTTTAAAAAGATAGCACGTGGAATTCCTGCCTATTCGTATTTAATGCAGGGTGACTGCGATGCCCTTTTGTGGCAGCCCTAGGAACATGTTACTCTAATGAAAAGGTTTCAACTGTGGGAGCAGCTGTTTCATCAAGACAGTCCCCATCTCAAATCGCCCTGCCCATCACAAGCTCCCTGCATTTTCATAACCTGTTACTCAGGTGTGGGCTGCTTTCACCCCGGGGTTCTGCACAGAATCTGGTGCCACCATGAGTCTTGGAGACAGTTCTTACTTATTATTTACTTGTAAGGATGGAAAGAAAGCAATGGAAGTTATTCTGTTACCCATATCACAGAACACAATAGCAGCAGCTTAAAGCATCAGTGCAATACATTCCATGCACCGGACCGGTCTGATCTCTATAATTCTTGAAAAGGAAGCATGGGGGTGGATTGACTTCAAGGTTTCTTCCTTGATCACCACTGCAATGTAATGATCAGCATGAATACTAACCACGTGGCTAGTCCTGCTCATAAACTTATTTCCCTGCAACTGATACTGGCAAACCCACAAACCTATCCAGACTTGCTTTGTCTTCTGCCATATAAATTCTGCAGAAGAAATCCAAACACCCATCATAATGAGCAAGAATTTACTTGCATGTTACTTGCATATTCTCTGGTTTTGCCACAATGTATTTTGAGAAAAATGCAGACATACTCCTGTCCAAAAAGGATGAGGAGTGGATACAGGAAGCTGGCTTTTCAGAGAATCACTGCCTTCCACACACAGCTCCTCTTACTCTATTCTGGTCTGGTCAGCTTCCCGAAACCCCAGACCTTATTTCCCAGCACCTTCACCCATCGCTCTACAAAGCCATCCATCATGCTGCTAAGAAACACTTAAGGCCAAAAGAATCAAACACATTTTGCAATGTTATTTCTCTTTCCCTAGACTGTGTTTCATTAGCTGTTACTGAATCCATTTCATTGCAGGGTCCCAGTGCAGGGGGAAAGAAAGAGAGCACAAATAAATGTTTGCGTATGGTTCCTGTATCTGAGATGAGCATTTTCTCCTTTGTAAAATAACTTTTATTGGCCTTGATCCTTTGCCTTTAAAATGACAACGTGACATGTTGATAGGCATGTGTAAGCAAAGCTTTCACACTGGATTTTTATGTCAGGAAAAGCGACATTGCTAACTTCCCCATGTTAGCGGCTGCTAAAGGCACAGAAGCAAAGTTTGTAAAAAAAAGATGGCAACCATACTTTATGCCTCTCTCTCCCCTTTCTATCTGTGGTGTAGTGCACAGGCTTACTCACAACTTTCAGTTATACCCAAGGCTACAACACAGATGCAAATCCACCTTGTAGAGGACAACCTGTATGTCTGGAAAGGGATTAATCACTAAGCATGTGCTTTGGTAATGCTGTTTAGTGCAGTCAAGCACAGTCCATTAACCAATCCCTCTGGCTACATAAGCAAACAGATACTAGAAGAAAGAACCTAAGAGTGTATCACTCCTTTAGGTTACTTAGTTGATTTTGCAGCAGTTCTGTGTGGCATACAGAGAGAGGAGGAAGCTAAGTAAAAAGTGATGCTTGCCAGCTCTGTGTATCCTCCACCACCGGTGTGCTAGAAGAAATCCTTACCCTCGAGTGAACATTTGGAAATTTAGTGATATTATTCTTCTTTAAGGCTAAACAGAAGGGGAAAAAAAACACAGAATGATGGTTAAGTTAAAAATGGGATGGAACATGAAGAGCAACTCAACTCAGTGCCCCAAAGCAAAATAAATAATTAAAAATCCCACGCATGTTAGCAAGTAAAGCAAGAGAGGTGGATAAAAGCCAAGACTTAGGGGAATTAAAAAGGGAAAGGAGAGAAAAAAGGTGGCCACCCTAGCCTCTTACTCATAGAACTCCAAGCTGCTTTGAACACTGGCTCCAGGATGACTGTACAGCACTTGAAAGAGCAAACAGGCGTCGAGCGAGTTACAGCTAGCATTCTTTAAAGTTAAAGCCCCTATTAAAATATGCTGCACCAGTAGGAAATTAAATGCTGCTTTCTTTAAGAGCCTTGGTTCTTGTGTCAAAGACAACAGCATTAACAGGTACATGCAGTGTTAAGCACTTCTACTTTTTAACAGCTGAAATCATAAGATGTAAATGGATCCAGTTCCATGTCAATTAACTTTGGACTGCTGTTGCTCAGGAGCAATTTGGAAAGACTGTGGCACTATTCTTGATCTGGAGATTTTCTTCCTCTGGTCTTTGATTCTTGAGCCTGAAAATGATTTACTATTAATGTAGATGTTCTTAACCTCTTGGCTTAGAAAGCAAGACTTGCTTCTAAAACTATGGTCTCTCTGGATCTGGTTTTAGCTCATTCTGATTCACCTAACTGAGAAAGACTGGATTGTTCAAACACACAGTGTTATTTTACAAGTAGCTGCCATGTGGCTCTAAGGAAATTTCCAATTAAGCTGGCATGGAACTGAACCTAACATGACTATGGATCCAAAAAAATGAAATGGATGGGGGTGAATTGATGGGCTATTTATTTTGTTCTCAGTCTTACATACAAACAGAACATGCAAGTGATGGTTAAATGGCCAATGAGAAAAAAATGATCTTGCAGTTCACAAAGGAAAGTGTGACAGTCTTTTGCATGCCACAAAGCAAAACTCTGTTCACTCACACACACTAGACGTACTTCCATAGATAGGTTTAGATGAACAAGATTCATGCAACATGGATCAGGTCAACACGGAGAAGGCGGCAAAAGCCCAGTGAGCAGGTGACATAGAAAAACCAAGTGAACTGTCTGTCACATTTAGCAGTAGGACTGGTGCGATCCTGTGTGAGCTGGCAGGAAGCACAGCCAGCACCAGCCTCAGGGACATTTCTGTGACTTCCAACACTTGCTGTTCTATGGCGTTCAGCACATAGGCCAAGGACGCCTCTGAAATGCAAGAAGTGGAGCAAACCATCATCCGTCTGAGGGAAGGAAGCAAAAGGCTACTGGCGGACAAGAACGTGCAATGAGATGGTGATGTAAAATGCAACTCCAAGGCCAGACATCATGAATCCATTCAACAGCCACATTGCCTTGCACAGTGGAGAAATGTCAAAAACCTACAGCAACCTTTTTTTTTAAGAGCACCGGGTGTGAAAGGGGAATAGTTTAGTAATGGAATTCCTCTGTGAGAACAGGTTCGCAGAAAAACCGAGAGCCACGCTTGGCCGTTCGAGCGGTAAAGGGCACCGTCTTCAGCACTGCATGGAAAATAACAGCCAAACAAGACAGAATACGGTAAGAAGAAAAGTACTATTGCATTAGTACACTGTTAGTGCTGTATTAAGGATGCCCTGAGAGGACTCGTCAGTCATTCAAGCACAATAGGATGGTTTTGGCTGGGCTACTGGCAGAACTATGTTCCGCAGTCACAATTACTTGTTTGTTTAGGTGCAACCGGAATATAAGAAGAACACTGTGATCTCCATAGCTCAACTCCACACAGATCACCTTTGCATGGCCTTGCCCACTTTGACTGTCACTTCCCCAGAGGAATCAAATCACGCAGTCACTGCGTGTGTTGAAAGAACCCCAGGCTCTCACACAAAGTTCACAGAGGGAACAATTCACAATTTAACAACGAAACTGCAACATCCAGAAGTCCTTTTAATTCTATTGACATCTTATTTGAATAGGACTTAGTGTTGGTGTGCACTTATTTTGATTGTTTAAACTACAGTGGTATTCTTTGTGTTTGCTATTACTTTCAGAATTCAGAAAGTTACCACTGAATGAAAAATTCAAGTGCAATGCATTGGTGATTGTGAATGCCATGGAAACTATTAATACTTGGTTGCTAATTCTGGCCATGAAAGTCACTTTAATTGGACTGTAGCGATACCCTGTCTGTTGTCTTAACATTCTTTCCATGCATCATTAATTGTGTCTCCCATAAATTAAGCCCAGCCATTCTCACCCAATTGTGTTCAGTTAAGATTGCAGAAAAAGATAAGCATTAGGATACTGCAAAAAGAATATGCAACTCCAAAGTTCTAACTCAGTCAGCAATCCAATTCAAATTATGCCCTTTGTTATGCATTTAATATTCCAGCAATTATTGTTAGTAACATTTTAAGGAAAACATGAGCTTTTTAAAAAAGGTTAAATGCCAGAAGCTCCCCAACATATTGAAGGATTTAGATGGCATGCATTTGTTGCAGAAACCCATTTAGCAGGGCTCTATTTCTTCTAAGGCTTTATTTGTGACAGCATGCTGAATTGGAAAATTAAAAAAGTAAATGCACAAATGTTATTTCAGTGAGATCTCTGCCACTAAAACTTCTGAAATCCTAAAGCTTTGTGAAGCAGTACTAGATACTGAACTTGGTTTGTTAGGTGACTGAACATCCAACCAGTTTCACAGAAAACACTTTTTAAACATTTAGCAAAGTTCTAACAGAGCTACTAGGCGTAAAAGCACACCGTGTCGTCTTTGGAACAGCTTCCTCCTATGTATGCATATTTTTTCATACCTGTGATGATATCTTCAATAGCTCCATCTTTCCCCTCATACACATGTCTATTGTCCTTGACTTGTCGCCGTCTTAACTCTGCTATCAACTCTTGCTGCTGTCTCTTTGTTTTATGAGATGGTGACTGGAAAGGAGCAAAAAAAAAGGGTTGCAATGGGGCCCAGCGACAGAGAGGTTGCCTCTTCATCCTGCAGAAGCATCAGATAGCTGGACAACATGCTGGCACACTGGATCACTGGCCCATCTGGATCAGTTCTACTTACAAAACGGGCCCTGGCAGTAGCCCCGGGGGCTGGACAGGAGTCCTCCATCAAGACAGGCACTGAATATGGAACCGTGAATATGGAACCATGTCACCCACAGCATGTAGTTTAGCACAGAGGTATGGCCCCTTCCTGACTCAATAGTTCAGTATCTCCCCCCTGACGGAATCCTGTTAAATCGTGTAATGTTTAGGAAGAAAAGTAGGTCAGAGGAGCTCTGCCAATTTTTATTTTTCATTTCCACGGGGCATGGGAGCATAGGTCATTCACAAAAGCAGGAGCTGACCCCAAAAAGTGGGGTCAATCTGCAACAGGAAGGGATTGGCATAGCTGCATGGCTGGAAGAGGTATAAAGCGATCACACGTTCCAAGGCAAATGACAGCCGTTCTTGCCACAGTTACGCAGGCTTTGATTCTGTTCAGCCTTCAGTAGTGCAGTATCTTACTTGTGGGGCCATCTCTGAAAAAACTGCTGGACTTACGGTGAGGATTATATTTCAACAGTATTTAATGGCACTCTAATAGCATCCAGGTTGGGAAGTATCCAATGGTGTCATTCTGCAAACGTAAATGAAATTAGCAGAGTTCCTCTGATTCTTTCAGTTGCACAACCGGCTACCCATTACACTTTATGCCCAGCTGTGCAAGCAAGTTGCCCAATGCATTGTATAATGGGTAGCACAGGAGTTATGCAAAGCACATTGCGCAAGCAAAATGCACAACTGTTCCTGGGACCATGCTTGTGTGAATGCAACTGTAGCTAGATTATTTTCCTTGCGCATAGTTCAGAACCTAGTTTCCTCTAACACAACATCATTTGCACCAATAGAATGACATAGTTGAATCCTGCCCCTTATTTCGAGGCAAAATTGAAAGTTCTTCTTTACCCTATCAAACTTTATATGATCTGGAACCAAGATACCTAAAGAACTGTTAACCCCATATGAACCTGCCAGCTGAGTGGATCATTGAAGTTCAGGAATCAGTGAAGGACAAGAGAACTAAAGTCCATGGGGTCATGAAGACTCCAGTGCGATTTTGCGACTAAACAGCAGCCTTCTTTCTGTCTTCTGAAGAGGATCTTTTCTGTGGTGGCTCCCTAATTCTAGGACACAGGAAGAGCTGGTAACACCAAGGTTCTAGCAAGTCAGTGTGCTGCTCACACTGTGGCCAACCAGCTGCTTACAGGAACCCGACCAGCAGAATGGGAGTGCAACAGCGTATTTCCCAGCCACTGGTGTACACAGGCATCCTCCCTCTGATACCAGATGCAGCACACAGCCATTGAGACCAGTTGCTCTTGGACTGGCTTCTCCTCCATAAATCTGTCCAATTCCCTTTTACAGACAGCCAGACTGATGGCCACTGCTACATCTTGTGGGCATGACTTCCTTTTCTCTGTCCTGAATCTCCCACCAATTGGCTTCACGGGACAGCCTGGCATTCTGCCTTTTTGGGAAAAGTTAAGGCCATCGTATCTTGGCTTGCAGGCTCCTAAAATTAGCATTACATGATGTTCTCCTCAGATGTTCCTGCTGTGCGGATCTTCTGCTAAAGCATTTAGCCCTCTCTGACTGGCTAGCACATTTCACCACATTCTCATAGTTTTCCCTAGGGATGATTCAATCCTAACCCGATGCTATCCAGCCCCCATTACTTCTTAAAATAAACACCTATTACTTCTAAGAAAAGCAAGATATCAGGATAATGAACACTTATATGAGATTTAGGAATAACCAGAGAAGGACATCTATGGGGAATGTCTCCCATTTCCTTAAAAGTTTTTTGGATGTTGAAGAACTTGATTAGCTGTCTTTGAAAGTGAGCAAGAAAGTTTCAAGCGACAGTTGTTGGGGGTGTGGCTGCTTTGTCGATCCCAGAGAATGAGAACAACAGCCCACTTCCCATCTGTCATGCCAACAAGTCCATTGTCATAGTCCTGGCAGTTCACTACCTTTTGGTCCTGTTGTTCCATCAGTGCTTCCTGCTCCAGAAGTTTCTCCATTAACGCCTGTTCTTGCTTTTTCCTTAATTCATTTTCCTCTTCTGCTTGCTGTTGAGAGGTACAGAGGATATATACTGGTAAGAGCAACCAAAAAGCTCAGACGAGAGTGATTTTATTTTCAACCCAGACAGCAAAACATACATTCATTGAAACTGGTTTAAGTTAGCTGTGCTGCCTGTTAAATGGGATAGAAGCCACTTTACTGTGTCTGTTGCAATGTGATAGCTAAATTCTTTCAGAACCATCTAAACATTTAAACACTTCCCTGTGGGTCAGATTCAGAGAAAAAGGGACAGACATTGGCTTGTGGGAGATGGTCTCCCTGCCAACACCTTCTTCTTGGTGTCTCCACCACCAACCACAGTCCTTCTCTGTGAAAGGATCCGCGAAATGCATTTTCCTCTGGATCCAATCCTTTGTATGTACTTGCTGGCCACTCCTTTCAGTTCTCAAGTACACAGGGAGGCATTGCCTTTTTTAACAAATGAGCAAGTATAATGCATGAATAGATTACTAATAGTGTGTGCAAGCAAATTTACTGAATTAGTCTGCAGACCACACAGAAACGAATATGATGAGAAGAAATCAGAAACAAAGATGATCTGTATCACTATCTGTACCTGCATCTTATAAAACCAGCATAAAAAATTTAAACATGTGAAAATTTTATAAACCCTTTAAAACCTCACATAGTTTACTAATATTACACAGCTCATTGAATCAGATAATTCCACCCCCTCACCCCAGTAAGCTGAATGCCTGAATAGCCAGCAGGACAACCCCCGGGGCCACAAACTGGTCCAGTCCCGAAGGAAAAGATCCAATTTGGGCTCAGATGTCCCATTTCTCCTGCATGCAAGAAATGGGAATAAGTGGCATTCCCTCCAATAAACAGTGTGCCGGGCGGGTCTTGCACCACATGCTTCAAATATACTATTTTGCACAGAGTGCCCTGAATCTTTGTTGTTGCATCACTGAGTCCATCTGCTCATACTGGAGATGTGTAAAGACCATACAAAGAACCCTTTTCATACACACACACACACCGCTTCCTGATACTGGGTTTTAATCCTCACTAACCATTTCATAGTCCTTTTATTCCTCAAGGGTGCTAGATCCATTCAGTTTCTGTTTAAAAACCTTTCTTTCAATAGCATTAAGACCACTTGGAGCCCTCAAACTAAAACTTTAATTACCTAACATGTTTGAAAGATTAGACCACCAAGACTTTCCATAATTTCAGCCATCTGTTTGTTTATATACGTCTTAGGCAGGCTAGCTTCTCTTATGTAAGCTAACTTATACCAATAATTGAATCAGTGGAAGTGAATCCAATCTGACACAACCTCCAATCCAAATCTAAATCATAATGATATGAGCCAGAGGGGCTCTTGACATTTCTAGGATCAGGCATAAAAATAATTTTGAGCCATACATTTTTTTTAAATACTGGCAAGGCCACAAATTTGTACAGCAAAGATTAACAGAGATAACACCCGTGCCTATACAAGCTCATAACTGGAAGTGATCCAGGGTATATGTAACTTAGCAGCTTAGAACTTAGAAGCCTAATCAACAATAAAGCACATAGCTCATACAGTTGCATTTAACTCATTTCTCTTTATTTGTGATGACCAGGATCCCCTGAAAGAAAAAAACACACCCAAATAAATGAATTCATTTGCTCTTTTTCTTTAGAATCCAAAAGCCATTTATGTTGCTTCTAATTTTTGCCACTTTGTATTTCATCTTAATTCATACTAAGTCGTTCTCCTGACAATAAACTTTTGCAGTTGTCTGCCTAGGCCCATCTGCATGGTAAATAACCAGATCTGCTTACCAATCTATCCAAGGCCTTTGGTCTATGAAAATCTTGACCATGTAACATTGAAACTACATCATTAATATAAAAAATAAGAGGACACTATGTAAGGATACAACCTTGTTGAACTCTTTTCTCTGTAAACAGGCTAAACTGGAAGTAAATATAGCAAAATCAAAGTTCTGTTAAGATTCTAATAGATATGGGAAAAGAATCCAACACGATGTAATTGCCAAAGATAGCTATCCCTTTTCCTGCCAGACTGGCATCCCTCTTCAAAATCAGTCAAGTCCTCCTGATGATGAGAAAAAATCACGGCTACTGGAGAATGGGGAGAAGAGTGAGAGTATGCCCATGTAGTTACAATGGCTACTGTTCCTCAAACAAATATAGAAGTGGGCAACTTGTGGTCCTCCAGATGTTTTGGCTACAGCTCCCATCAGCCCTAACTAGCACTGACAAAGGTGAGGGATGATGGGAGTTGTAGGCTATTACATCCAGAGGGTTACAAGTTTCTCACCTTTAGTATAAAGGGCTCATTCTGGTTTTTAGTGCTCTTAATTTACTTATAGCTTTCCCTATGACCTCTGCCAGGCTGCTGTTTTGCTTACCTGCCATACATGTCTTTGGAGTCCTTGATGCTTAACAGCTGTAAATGTATACTTCATAAAGGAGGTACAACTTAACCTTTGTTCTGTCTGCAGTGGAAACTAGTGTACTACTTCTGTACACTAGTTTTGTACTGCTACAAAACATTTAAGAAGTATAAACACACCTATAAACATAAAGTTAGAACAGAATTAGGTTTCTGTTTATACCTTGTAAGCTTTCACAAATCGGACAAAGACTGGGAAGAAGACTGAGGGAGGTGTTGTCTTGGGATTTTCTCCAAAATATTTCACAGCATCATCAAAGGCATCCTGTAGGCAAGTTCAGATGAAAAAGTATACAAGTTACAGCAGAAATTACAACTTATATTTATGCATTTTGTTTATTTAAGCATTTCTATATCATCCATCAGCCAAGCAAGGCTCCCTGGACAGTTCACAACATCAGAATACATACAAACAATCAACAACATATAAAATAAAAAATGACGTATCAAATAAAAATATTATGCCTATAGTATGCCCACATCAAGCCTAGCAAATCCACATCAACCACAGCCAGATCAGTCTGGAGACACTGCAACAATACCAACTGATATACCAACAGATAGTTGGCAGTGTATCTCTTGAGATAAACCATCAACAGATACACTGGAGTGGGGCAGGGGCGGGGGCGGGGGCGGGGGGGAGGAATGAAAGAAATGGTGCAAGTAATAAAAGGTTTTGCCAGCAAAAAAAATGTATTTAATACACAGAGACGTAACTTCCTAGATCTCATTGCCTATGCTTTCCACAAAGAGGAATGCATCGTCACCACCACCATCACTGCAAAATAGTTCTTAGGTGGCCTGCTTGGCGAACTACCTTTCTGAAGTTGCTTGCCAGCTCCCATGCTCTGAGAATCAGAACCATGCGCTTGCTCAAATAGGAGCCTCTGCATCAGAAGTAGGCAACTTGTCCCTTTCAAGATGCTTGGGCCTCAAATTGCCAGCATACCTCATTATTAGCTGTAACGACTCAGCTCTTCTCTAAGCTTTCTGAATATTGCAAAACCAGTGAAGGTATTCTTGATTCTTGCATCAAGGAGTGGAGAATCAACGAAGCTATTATACAGGATCAATTTATTGCTTACACTTCTGATAAGATTTTTTAAAGGCAACCAATATCATCAAATGAAGAGTTAAAATGCTTATAAACTAACAGAATCTTGATAAAAATATAATAAAATATCAGAGCAAGAGACAGATGCATTCTTCCAGATTAATCTTTCATGCATAATTTATTCCATATAAGTTTATTTCAGCTCCTGTGCAAGGAGAAGAAATAAGAAAAGCAATTACAATATGTTTGCTGGAAAATCTGCTTTGGACAGGTTTCCAATTTTCTGCTCCTTAGTTTCAAAACTGTTTTTTATTCCTTTATTTTTGAAATGAACTCCCTTCTTTGCATTGTTAAATGATACTTACATTATAGCAATTTCCAAACCTGTAAAGAATTATACTCATTTATTTCCACTGCAAACCCATTTTACTAACTGATGTTGATGTTAAAAAATTGACTGTAACTTTGACTAAGGTACTGCAACACAGTATTACAACATGGGTATGACCAGAACAGGTAGAATTTATTAAACACTGACAGGTAGCCAATAATCTTAGATTCCTTGTAGATTTAGTTGTGTTAAGTCATGACAGAATAGATCAAGTTGATGGCATTGCTTTGGATGCTGCAAAGATCTATAACGAAATTCATTGGGAATTTATTGTAGTGACAGTTTCAGTTTCCCTGTTGACTTTTTGAAATGAGTTAAAATTCTGTATTCAACCCTGAGAGGCAGAGTTATGCTCAAAGGGTTCCTCTCATTTTTTCTTTCCACTCTGGAGAACTAGACGGGGTGCCGGCTTTCTCCATTGACATTGGACTTATTTTGCAAATCTAGGCATGCACTATTAGAATACCAGTGTTAAAGGTTTGACTCATAATTGCTTAGAATTAAAAATCACCTTACTGCAGATGATTTATCACTGTATATTTTGCAATTCTGATGGCCTGTTCCTGCTTTCACGTAGCTGATTAATGATTGTGGTAAGCTGTCTAGTTATTCAATTAACTGATCAATGTCTGATTAATTTCACACAGTGTATTAGCCAACTGGCAATTTGGATGTTGCCAAGAGGCTAGCCTGGGTCACGCTGTATAAATGACCCATGCTGAAATAGAGACAGGGGAAGTGGGACTCTGTTGATAGTTCTTGACAGCTTTCGATACCATCAACCATAGAATCCCTCTGGGGTGACTGTCCGAGTTGGGAATGGGGTCACTGCATTGAAATGGTTCTGCTCCTACTTGGGAGGCCATCTCCAGAAGGTGGTGCTTGGGGAACAGATTCTCCAGCATGGACCTGTTCTCTCGCACATGCTATTTAACATCCACATGAAACCACTGAGTAGGTCGCCCAGAGTTTTAGAGTGCCTTGCCATCAGTATGTTGATGACACGTATCTCTATTTCTCCTTTTCATGGTCAGCAGGTGAGGCTGTGGATTTGCGAAACTGGTGTCTGGCTGCAACAACAGCCCGGATGAGGTCTAACAAATTGAAACTCAATCCAGACAAGACTGAGGTGCTGTTGGTGGGAGATTCTTTTGACCAGATGGGGAGTTCACCCTGTTCTAGCTGCTCTGAATGAGCAGGTTTATAGCTTCACGGTGTTCCTTGGTCCACCTTTGTCACTTGAAGCTCAGGTGGCCTCGGTGGCTCAGAGTGCCTTCTACCGGCTTTGGCTGGTGGGCCACCTATGTTCCAGGGATAACCTGGCTTCAGTAATCTATGCTTGGGTAATCTCTAAATTGGATTGCTGTAACGCACTCTATGCAGGGCTGCCCTTGAAGCTGGTTCAGAAGCTGCAGTTGGTGCAGAATGCCGCAGCCAGACTAATAACTGGGACATGCAGGTCCAAAGATGTAAGACTGGGCCACTTGCACTGGCTGCCTGTATGCTTCTGGTCCCAATTCCAGGAGCTGGTTTTAACCTATACAACCTTACATGGCTTAGGACCACAATGCATGCCAAAGCACCTCCCCCAACCAACATCTTCTCGGTCACTCCATTCACCCTCTGGGGCCTCTCTCTGAGTTACAACTTTGAGGGAAATGTGTGGGATGAGAACAAGGGGGAGAGCTTCTTCTGTGGTGGTTCCCCATTTATGGAACAACTTCCCCACTGAGGCCTAGTAGGTGCCAAATTCGTCATTTTATGGGTACCAGGTTAAACAGCCCTGGTATGCCAAGGCTTTTAAAGACTTATCTGGATACCCAGGGTCTTGAGGGGAACAGAACAATGTTCTTTTAAATTATCTACCCAGTTCTTGGAAGTTAACACATGGTTGACATAAATGGATTTTCTGCATCCTTTTGGAAGTGGAATATTGATACAATATTTGAAAGATAAAAGCTCACCTCCTGTAATGAAATGGATCAAAGAACTTGTGTGACATATGGACACTACTCCTGTAGGAATATTTGTTTGCATTTTGTTAAAATGTATGTACAATTGGTACATCTGGATTCATCCTGTTACACCAATACTGACATTAAGCCATTATTAAATCCATAGTTTTTAAAATTTAGATGTTGTTCTGTTCAGTGGCATTCACAATACAACAGAAAAGGTAAAAGCTGTAAAGGTTGTGGCTAATGGGAATTGTGAGATAAAACATCTGGAGGAGCATAATTGCCCACCCTAATGATACATAGTTAGAGCAAGAGATTGTGCCTGGCCTAGGACCATCCAGTGAGCTTCAGGTCTTGGTGGGGATTTGAAACTGGCCTTCCAGTCCTAGTGTGATCCTCTAACTACTGAGAGGATGCTCACGTTCATTTTTCCTATTGTGAAAGGGTCATTTTCAGCTTGAAAAGGGAAAAGGTTTCTTCATTCTTAGATTCTGATAGCTAGATCACTGCAACAGCTGAGCTACATAGAATACCTGGGCTATTTTTGCATCATCCTGTAACTTCTTTAGTTTCCCTTCATTGTTCTGAATAAATTCCTTCAGCATGGTGTTGTGATCATGCATGGTGTACTCTCGTTTGGTTAGGTCCAGGCCTCTTTGGAGTTCCTTTACATCTAATAAAACATTCTCAAGGGACACTACAAAGGGAAACAAAAATCATCCCAAGTATTAATATAGAGAGCATACAAATTGGTTACTTACATCTAACACACCCAGTTAAAGGATCTCATGCAACAAAGCTTGAAGATACGTCTGCCTGAGATCCTGAAGATTTTAATTAGATGCACCCAGCAAGCTGTTTTCTGCTGCTACTAAAGCAGTGAAGGACCAACTGTGTTCTAAGGACACCAAAGAGAATGAACAGCAAGCAGGCTAGGTGGCTTAATGTCAACATTAGCTCAGCAAGACTGGGAAGGGAGAGGGGAATGAGTAGAGTTGCACTGAATGAGAAAAGATGTTGAGGCGATGCAGCCCAGAAAATGGATTTTTATGCTCTTTCTACAATGCATGCATGTACCTGAGCCCCTCAGTTTAACCCACATGGATTCTGGCAAAGCAGTTCTTCCTGAAGGTGGGCTGGGTCCAGACAGATAGCCTTACAGAAGACCCACTGAAATATTAACTATCAGTAACTTGTGTCCCGTTGATTTCAGTGGGTCTGCTCATGGCATAACAAAGGCTAGATCCAACCCATTAAATGAGCATTAAGTGGATTCCACTTAGTCTCAGATTTCCTCTTGGGCTCGGCCCTGTTTTGAAAGCAAGTCTGCAAAGGCTTGCAGAAGGAAGGCTGCGTAGCAGGCAACCTTTTTCTGCATCACGTGGAGTATCATAAACGAGGGCTGATGCACCCAACATGGAAGAGGAGAGCTGCTTGCACAGTGTTTGTGTGGGGTTAGATTCCTGGGGAGTGTCACAGGAAGGCTGGGCATCCTCACTCAGAGCTGCATCCAAGTGGACAGGAGTCTGGGGAGCCGAGCCCAGGGAATCCAATCAATTCCAGCTCTTCAAACAGATTCCTCACACACACCTAGATTATCTCAGAAGCGCTTCAAAGATGACTGTTCAAAGAAACAGGAAGTAGTTTATGGGCTAGGGAAGCAGCAAAAACAATATGAGAAGTAAATGAACAACAAGCAAATGGGTCTTAGCATGGACTAGGAAGGCAGCCTGATTACCAAAAAGTGGGAGGCTGTTCAAGGCTTAGAGCAGTTTGTCACAGGGTACAAAGGTGCATTTCACAACGATGGTGCCTGTGTGATGCTCACAATTCTCCTTCGGAGGTGTCCACCTGTCTTCTGCACGCCAATATAACGTCCATTAGAATCTGGCTATGTGGGGGTGGTATCACTGCCTTTGGATGCGCACAGCGTATTTCTGAACCAGCTTTATATAATTGGGAAGTGAACCATGGCCACATTACCTGCAGCAGCCTTCTCCACGTAGTGAAGTTCATTGTAAAAAAGTGATACTTGCTGATACTTCTCCTTCACAACGTTTGATATATAGTGCAATAAGGTTTGTTTTCTATCCGTTGATTTTGTGTCTAACAACTGTGGCGAAGAGGTGGAAGAGGTGTGTTAGAATAAAGGCAATGGCTTGGATTCTAATCTAAGAGAAGGGACATAGGAAACCACCTTACAGAAAGTCAACACCTTGGGTTTATCTAGCCCAGTGTTTCAGGCAAGGTTTATTTATTTTGTTACATAAACAGTCCTATCTAGAGAACATTCCACAGATAGAGAAAATGTTCAACTACTTGAGCTGTGGCCTGTGAGCTGTATTTTGATTTTAAATACTTTATGAGATTTACAAGCCACCTTATGAAAATGATTGCAGAGGTTTAATTACTACAGATTAGTAATTAAATAAAGTAATATAAATAGGTATTCCACCTTGCTTCAGCTTATGGTAAGGAGTAATTTTACTATGGTCAAAAATGCAAATTAGGGCTGGGCTGTAATGTTCTTGGGGTGACAGTTCTTCCTTTTTTGATTTATGAGGCAAGAAATCAAAGCTTATAATTCTCATTCCCCACTGGTTCACTGACTTCTCACTCATAGGATGCCTGAAACCCCTGTATCAAGGCCGGCTGTATGAATGAATGGGTATTTGCAAGCAGCCTTTCAGGCAAAGTTACACCCAAGTCAGTTTGGTGGGAATTTGTCCCAACTTACCAAATCTAAGCTTTGCAGTTTAAATCCATAAACAGCTCCTCGTTTACTGCTGTTCATATAATTACCCAGAGCCAAGATTATCTGTAGGGACCACAAGGTAGAGAAACAGTAAGCAATAACTTTTTGTGCAATCTGCTACTGAAAAGAAAGGGGCACTTCTAAGTTTATAGAGCCCCTCTAAAGATTAAAAGTGAATGGGTAACATGACACTTACCTCTAAGATTTTCTTGAGCTTCTGAGATGACTTTATTGAGACTGATGCTGCAATTATCGCGTGAAGTTGCTAAAGGCAAATACAAGAAATAACATAAACGCCTGTAAAAGCAGTGCAAACCAACGGGTGGACACCTGGGGGTTTCTGAGACAGAACCTAGCATAAGCCACAGGTGTGAGGATGGAACTGAATTTTTCTTCCCATTGCAACAAATAACTCTGGCACTGGAATGAAACTGACTTGAATATAAGAAATCTAATTTAGAAAAAAACCAGTATGTATATCTACTTACAATGGCTTGCATTTGAAGATACCTTGTGTGAATATTAAGGCAAGCTCATTTTACAAATGAGGCTTTCATATTCTTGCTGATAGGTCACGAGCCATATCCTATACAATTGTGGTACATGTGCCAAACATCCTAACTGAATGCAAAATGCCCATAAACTGAAATAGTACAGTTCAATTCTAGTCCACTTTTACACAAAGATTCTGAATGCTGTATCTCACTCACTGGGGTCAGCATCTGGATGCTTTCTGCGAAGTTGCCAATGAAGGCCATGATGGTCATCTTCTGCATCAGCCGTTCAATCTTACTGAACTGCATCATGAATCGATCCTCATCTGACAGGTTTTCAAGAGGTTTCCTCTCCCGCTCATAAAGCCGCAACATTTTCACTTCGTTTTCCGTGGGCAAGAACCTCATCAAGCATTCGACAAAATCTACTGGCAGTGTCTTCAAATCAAATCTAACCAATGCAAAAAAGCAGATAAATAAAAGATAATTGAATAGAAGGATGGGAAAGAGGCAGTGAGCTAACATTTCAAAGAAATTTATGTTCAGCAAGACCAGGATGTGACAGCCTGATTTTCTTGAAACCAATTCTGTTAGATATGATTCATTTTGTGCAACATTTGCTGCAGGTATGCTGTTTTCTGCAACCAACTTGTAACATGTAGGACAAGATGTGGGGGGATACGTAAAGTGTGAGTGATTGATGTGCATCCTTAAATACTTGCCTATGGATATTTGAAAATGTAAAATAGCTGCCTTTCAGGATACCCAAGCCAAGAGGCTTGCTGGAACTATTTCATACTCCATGGATTCCTCAGCAATTTCATGTCAATTCACCTATGGTGCTTCACCTCCTCCCTCTCCTTTCAATTTTTAAAGCAGTGTCTAATATTATGCTATCAGGGTTCCGAATTACCCCTAATGAAATGAATGGGAAAATTAAACAACCAAAGGCCCTAAGTCTTCCAGGGTCTGTTCTACACCAAACAACTTTTCAAAACAGAGCCTGGAAAACAACATTTTGCAGGAATTATAAATTCCACTTTTGATGTAATTTTACCATTTCAAGAGCACTAAAATAGAAGTTTCGTTGTGTTGCTTTGCTTTTATACTTTCCTAGCTATACAAAAACAATCCACTACAAAATGGTGCGGAAGTCCAATTGTACCATGAGATGTTAACTCTCCTCCAAACTGGCTTCATATTGCCACAGGAGTTAACACTCTCATAATGAAAATTTAAAATGCAGATTTCTGGTACATAAAGTTTCCATAGGGAAAAATGGTCTATTAGGTTACTGAAGCAGCCACAAACTCTTCCATTATTTACCACGATGCTAGTATTTCTTTTTTGTTGTTGTTGTTTTTGTGTTTGCTTTTTCCTCACTTCCGTTATAACACCAGCATGATTTTACCTGTACAGTTTAAGTCACAAGTTTGCTTTGTCCTCTATGTTCTTCTGCAAGGCTACATGATAGCCCAATGAAGAATTTAAGTTAACACTGTGGAATGTGGTACCAATAAAGCATATTTTGTTACATTTGTGTCATTTCAAAAATCAGTCATTAAGTTTATTTCCAGCTACGATTTTAAAGAGGGTCAAGCTAATCAATATTAACAAAAATGGTGTGTATTAAATACATGTACCTCATGTATTTTTGCGTGTCTGCTGTGGGAAACACCACTGTAAGCTTGGTAGAACTGCAGTACATAATGACCCTATAAAGGGTACAGCAGACTTAGAAAGATGAAGAGGTGCTTCAGATTTAACTCAGTAGAAATGAATGCTGAAGAAAAATTACTAGGATTATGCTGAACATCACAAAAGTATTGGGGACAGAAAGCAGTCAATTGACATAGAACGGTAATGATTTGCAGATTACGTGTTCATGAGTTCCACGGAGAAGCAAAAGGTCTAAAAAGCTTCTGAAATTGAAAATTTTCTGAACAAGAATGTGGCTTTATGAACACAGTGAACACTAAGAAAGGCAAATTTCCATAAGGAGGATCTGTAGCACCCTCCTGGATGTCATTCATGCTGGGCATCTCATCTCAAAGTGCTGGTGCTGATCTTTAATGCCCTTCCTGAGCCCAGGATCTCAGAGAGTGCTCCTCCTGCGTTGTGAACCCCACAGCTCACTAAGGTCACCCCATCTGGCTCAGCTGAGGCTCTGCCCTTTAAAAGAAGCTGGGAAATAACAGATCCCTCACTGTAGTAACCCTTAGTTTACTGGATAAGATCCAGCTGCAGTCTTCTTGTCTGGAACCAATCTAAAGCATATTTATGTAGGACAACTTCTGCGAGCTAGGCAAATGAATTGCCTTCATTGAGACCATTATCCTGAAGTGCTCTTAGTACTGCAGCTTTCAAGTATTTTAAAATAAAGTATATTATTGTTGCAGATCTCTCACTGCTCATCAGCCCCTGAACTCGGATGTATATAAACATCCTCTGCAAAGCGTGAGGAGTGCCAAAAGCCATCTCCACCTCCCCACACTTCTTGCCCTGCAATTCTGTGAGTCAATCAGTTCCAGCAGTCTTGCTGAGATGCCTCAGACTGGGAGGAACGCAACCAGCAACGCTACCGGGATAAGACTCTGGTCTCCTCCCCTCTCTGGTCCCTGTAATGCCCTTCTCTCTGAGGTCAGTTTTGCAACCTCAGAGGAGCAGGTGGCAAGCTTCTTTCCATGCCAAGTGCATGACGGGGAAGGAGCCAAGCCCAGATCCCCAGCTCTGAGGCTGGAACTCTACTTTTGACCTCAGATCTGAGAAAGCAAAAACTTCTATAGCCACCTAGACAGTATCTAGGGACCACAGGACTCTTCACTTACTCGCTCCTTTCATTATTGTTTGGCAGACTGTGGAACATTTGAAGAACCAGCCTATACAGCATAATAATGAATTGCACACGTGCAATGCCATTCTCCATTTCATTGAAGACACTTGGCCTAAACTCAAACACTATGAAAACTAGCTTTTTTCTCATTTCCTTAATAAGTAACATATTTATCTCTGGATAGTGTTTAAATTGCTGTTAGGCATGAAAGGGTTGCATGACAAGAATTATGGATGAAATGTATTGATGGCATTCTTCAGAAAGCCACCAGTTGGTCTCCATAATGAAGTAGATCAGTTTGCATCATGCTATTGCTATATATGTAGCCCAGCCTATTCATAGTTGCACATGCACAAGTCCCACTGAGTTCAGTGGGCCTCCTCTAGGAAAGTGTGCATAGAGTTGCTGCTTTAGGGTGATAAACTGGAACATGTGTATAGATGAACAGCACCAATTGTAAGCAATAAAAAGAACTGTCTTGGATCTAGTCCAATTGCAGAAATACTACTGGACCGCCCACATTATATTCGAATCAATTTTTATATGAAAAAGCTTTTCATTTACGCCTGAATAGCTTTGCAGATCTCATCAGCAGTCTTTCCAGCTTTCCTTAGGGTGATAGCAAGGTTTTTAGCCCTGTTTGATTCCAACAGTGTGACTTTGTTTGAGCCTTTTTGAGTTATTTGCTTGCTTGAAGAAAGATCAATGGCTGGGCCTTGGGCTTTTGTCTTGAATATTTCTTCAAATTCATCCACATTTAAATCCTAAGACAGAAACCAAACAGAAATGAGAAGCAGGTCAATCAGCAGTGAGAGGGAAAAGCAATGGTGGAGAAACTTACAATTTTTGGACTTAAGTACTATTGGACACTGGAAGATTATAAACTAGCAGCTTCTAATCTTTCTTTCCTTTTTTCCCCTTGCGTGTTCTTTTTTCTTTGCTTGTTTTAAAGAACCTTTTCAGCTCTAAGTTGCATGTAAGTTTTCTCCAAGTTCTGGGGGATGGCCAGGAAAGGAGATGGTCTTTTGATCCAGGGAATCCAAAGGTCCTCCTGCCAACCACAGAAGGCCACCTTCTTAGCCTTATTGCTTTGGCGGCATTCATGGTGGGGAAAGCATAGTGCCAACAGTCCAGTGAGGGCACCTGGAGCAGAACACCCGGACAGGGACCACAGACTTGCACCCAAATGAATTAAAGATGAAGTGTGTCTGTTGCAGTCTAAGGAGCCACTAACTAGTGGGCCAAAGAGCAAAGAGAGCAAAGAGTAATAAATGCTGAAAAAAATCTTAAGTTGAGGAGAGAAGCCCTTCCAGATCTAGGGATGGAGGCAGTCAAAAATGAATGGAGGGAATGGGCTCCATTCTTGTTCCCTCCTATAGATGCAGGGAACAAGGAGGAGTGGGGCTCCCACCCAAATTAATGCTTAGCTGTAGAAATGTCCCGACAACAAGCTCCATGCAGACACAGAGCCCATATCTGTGATGCATAGCAACCATGAAGAGGACCAATTCATGAATTCCATGCATAATTCATCTGCATGGATTCATGCTTGTTATACAACTATCAGCCCCTGAAGAAAGAAATCTACACTTTCAAAATGATTAGGTCATTAATAAAAGTTTTTCTTTGGCACTTGACACTTTTTTTTTTCATTTTTCCCCACGTTGCTTGCTTCTTATTCAGTTTTCCAGCTACCCCATCAGCCAGCATGCTCAGTCCTCATCAGGTTATTTTTGCTTTCCTCACCTGATTTCTAAAGGTTTTGATTGTTATGTTTCTGTAAATCTTGGATTTCCTCCAAGCCTGTCACTTCCCTCCCTCTTGTGTGTGAATGAGGCAATTCTGGCTGCATAAAGGACTGGCACTTGGACAAACTATTTTAGTGTTTTCAATAAAGAAAAATACTCTATTTACATAGTAGATGCTGGTCCCAATATTCAGTGTTACTTAGCACAGCATTCAGCTGAGCACTTTTTGTGTGTTCTTTTAAAAATTGTGGACTATACACAGTCCTGAAAAGGACATCATAGCATCAATAGCATCCTATAAATTCAGGCTGCAGTCATAGTGGCTTATAATGGGAAAAAAGTAGCAAGTAGAGAAGCCATTCCAGGCATCCAGCCTCAATGTGCGGACCAATGAAGAAGAAGCAGGTGACATGGGGAGGGAGCCGTGTGCCTTGGGACAGAAGTTCAGGTGCAGTGTTGCTCAACACTGGAAAAGTGAAGAACTACCCACCAACGAACTGATTCTAAAAAAGATCCTGGACTGTGCAGAAATGGATAGATTGACTTTATCATTGAAGGAGAAGGAAGATACTGACTTCTGTCAAACTTGGGACTCTTTTTATTATTGGCTAGAGAAACGGGACTTGGCTTAGATTTAAATATGTTTTTAAGTTATCATAAATGGAAAAAGAAGGGTGTGGGGGCTGACCCAGCAGGCCCGACGTTTTTGATGACTGATGTTGTTTTTAGTTTTTTCTTTGTTTTTTAGGATTATAATTTCAAATAAAACTTATAAAAAAAAGAATGTCAGGTGCAGTGGCTGATGCCAAGAGTGGGAGGCCTGTGAGTTGAAGGGAGGAAGTGGAAAGCATGACATTCCCCAGATTAATCCTTCTGAAAGTAACCTGCCTGCATGTGGAGGGAAAGGACAAAAGTCCAGTGTCCAGAAAGCTGAATTGCAACATGTAGAAAGAAGCACTGATCAGTACTCCTAGTCACATAAATTCAGGACAGTAGAACAGATCAATTACTAATGCCTATGGACTATTAAATTACCGCTAAATACTTTTGTCAACAATGTGTATGACAGCAAAATGAACCCTTTAAACATATAACTCATGCACTGAAAAATAACCCACCCCACAGACCCTCACATCCAAACCACAATCATACCTCCAAGATCCTTTCGTCATCAATTTCATTGAAGACTGTCCCATTTATCTGGTTGGGTTTCAGAGCTACCCAGTTGAACACTGGCATGCGGAACTTCGTCTTAATTGGCTTCTTGATTTTCACAGCTTTAAATGAAAGAGAGAGTGCAATCTTACATTTCAGAAGAGCCAGTAAAAACATTTGAAGCAATCCAACAGCAATGCTAAGAGATGGTGCTTTCAACACTGGAGGAGGTTTAGCAAGTGCTAAACAACTACTGTAAGACTGGAAAGTCTTGAAAAGTAATAGGCAGATTTTCTCTGTAATTCAGTAGGTTTGCCTATCACTCATGAAAATAGCTGATTACAGCCATGTTCTGATTTCAATATATGTACAGTTTTCTCCCTTATGTTCAAATGAAGCTGCAATCCTATATACACTTACAAATAAGAGCTCAATGGGGCTTATTCCTGAGTCAGCCATGAGTGGGCAACATGTGGCCTACACAGACTCCAGTCACCATCATGTTCATTTTGCCACCAAAAACCAGCATCTTATCAACTATTATTTTGCCACTGCTGCTGAATTTTGTGGAGGAGGAGGAGGAGACAAGAATGCCTCCTGAACCTCCCCAAGCCACTCACTTGCACAGCTCGTATACACAGAATTGTAATATAGAAGATGCAAATAAGGTAATCACTGCAAGAAGCATATACCCTGATTTTTGGTCAAGCAGCTGGATACTCTGTTACCCCTATGTGATTTTAGCAATACCCCCCAGTAATTTACTGCTAATACTCAGACCTTACTAAAATTCACAGAACTGCAAAAACACTTGTTTGATGGAGACAATGATGTCACAGATCACTATTTAAGGAAGAATAACCCTAAATTCACCTACCCATCAGAGGACTAACACTCTCAGTTTCAGTGAAGTGAAGGATGGTTGCAAAGCATTCAACTTCATGGACAAGCAACATCTACGGGATAATGGACATGATCCTGGAGTCTATCAACTTAGTGCAGTCATGTAAGAACTGCAGGGTATATATGTCATCTTTGTGTTCCTATCGGCAGGGGCCCCATGTAATCCAGCATTCAATCATTAAACACAATTAGCATCACAAAATGTTTGAGGGTGCACTCCTATGGCTCCTCACCTGCTCCAGCTTGCCATGCCATGGGGCATCCTGGGAGTTGCAGCACTCTTTTCTGCCTAATCATACATAGATTTGCACCCTAATCCCCGCATATTACATTTGCTTAATAAGCCACTCAATCACTGTAACTGTATTTCATGCTGAAAATGCAAAACAACTGGAGTTTTGGAGAAACATGAAGTTCAAACTACTAGAGAAGTGACAGGAATCTGCAGTGTCTGATTTAAAAAAGATAAAGTCAGTATTTTAAACAATAACAGAATAATCTCCAGTTTCACCACAATCAGTTCTTGGACTACTAGCCACTTTGATGCTTTTCACTATGTAACTATACTAAATATGTGAAAATAGCTCTAAAGAGGTGTTTTCCTTATCAACTAATGGAAAAACTAATAGGCTGAAGTGGGAAAAGGTAGGTTAATTGCTAAGAAGAAAAACCATTTCTGAGTTTCCAGCCAGGGGTATGCTAGAATATCCTTCACCATAAATATTTAGTTATCTGTAATTTATTAATTATAAGCAGCTATCTTTAAACCATTCAGGAGATCCAGTAATAAAAATCAGAGGACTATCAGATGCCTGAAATAACGAAGTAGAATTTTTAAAATGGTCCTACAGTTTTAAGTGATTTCTTGAATCAGTCAACTAAACCAGTTTTTTTCTGACCCTCATATTACTAAGGGCTATTTCCAACATAAAACTGGGGACACTCAATCCAGATTTCAACATAAGGTGTCCCACACCTACAATGCTAGTGAATCCTTTCCTAAACAGAGAAAATGTTGCTCCTTTTTGCAAAAAGCACATCATTTAGCAGAACGGCAAACTTTCAACAGCATTCGTTTAGGACTGACTAGTGAACATTTCACTTATTTTGCTGGCTTCATTCAGTCTGCAAAAAAAACCCTGCTTCTCATTCCTCCAGTATTGAAAAACCATTAAGGGAACAATCATATATATGATATGACAGGAAAAAATCCCACGACTCCCAGCTATGCCTGTCCAGCATGAAGAGCTGGCTGAAGCATGCTGGGAGCTGTAGGGGCTTTTCCTGTTGAACCATGTGCAGACTGTGCCCTCTGCTGGTAAACTCGAATTGAAGCACACTGCTGATAAGGGAACCATTTTGTTGTGTTGGGATTTGTCCACCATGAAGCAAAGCATATAGAAACCACATTCCTATAGAGCAGCATTATTGATATGTGAAGGCTTGGGATGGCTACAACCACGTTATCTCAGTGACCTCCTTTACCTTTCCAGTGCTTCCCCAACTCTCCAACTACCCTACCAAGGCTAGATATTAACTCTCCCTTCATGCCCATTTCATGGTTCCAATTTGGAGCATTTACTGCTGCAGTTACTGCATTACCCTGCAAGTTCAGAAACTGTAGAAATGTGTGTAAATTTAATGGCTGGAAAGTAACTGGAGGTGAAATTTGAGCAAATGTAATAGCTGGGAAGAACACGGAGGAGAAATCTGCTCACCTGCATTAACTGCTCCATTACTTGTAGGTACACAAATTTCCCATCTGCACTACCATGTCCCTCCTTTCTCTTACTGTTATTTCTCATTCCTCCCTCAGTCTTTCACAAGTGTGCTCAAGTTGGCCAACAGGCAACCTCATCTTGTCAACATTCTTACAGACAGCCATAGGTATACCTGAGTGCTTGTGAAAGAATGACAACATGGTATTATTAATAAAAGTTTGCAACCTTATTTGCACATTTGTGAGGCAGGGAAGCATGGTTTTTGCAAGCTAGGGAAAAGGCAGTCCTTCCCATGTGCTCTTTCAGTATTGGTGGAATGGCAGTCACTGGTGAGGTTGCAAACAATGAGCTGCTCTGCAGCAACCCACAATAAAACTGGCTTCCTGGGTCCAGGCAATAAGTTGTGGCAAGATGCCAACAACAATCCATGGCTTTTCTATATGGCTTGTTCCCAAAAAATAAGTCCCCCAAAGGAAAACAGTCAGGGTCCAGATGACACGAAAACCCACCATGGCAGGCTGCCCACGGTGGGTTGTCATGCCTGCAGCAAGGGCTGAGTATGGCCAGGTCTGCACATCTTGCCCAGTAATCATGAGAATGAGCAATACCATGTGAGCTGTTTGTGAGCAGTCCATGGTGTGCCCTACAGGTGATGGGGCTCATCATAGCTTGTTTTTCTGCTCCTACTGCCTCCGTCCTCCAGTTGGCATCTCAGTGCCCTTCCTGGCAGAATCTGCCTTGTCTCCCCGTGCGCACACTGATGTGGTATAGCTCTTTTCATTCACTCTTTTTTAATCTCTGAAAGCCTCAAAAATCCAGATTTGGGGTTGTACTTTTAATTAAGTACCAAGTAAGAAAGACCAAGACCAAATTTGTCAATAAAGCATTGATTAGAGCCAAAGCAGATATTATTTTAAACCCATGCTCAGCAGTCACACCTTCTTTAATTTTGCCCTAGAGTGGGCACAGCTCACCTGATCTGGAGTGCAAGTCTTGTGTACTGTAGGGAGCTTTTAAGAGCTAAGAGTCAAGACCTACCCTTAAGTAAAAGCAATCAGTTGCTAAGTGTAGATTTAAAGTAATATCTGTTTTGGGCCACAAGTTAAAAAGCTTGGTGATGTCTTGGTGAACCCAGTGATAACTAACCACATGTAGAAGTGATCTGCTCTAGCAGGGCCTTGTTTCTCAGGCAACCTATTTGTAAAATGTAATGCTCACTTACTTCACTTATATAAGAAAATGAAAGCAATGGTGTTATAAAGCTCTGTACCAGGATGATGCTTTAAGACAACTCAGAAGCACTTCATGCTTTTAGATAATGTAAAAACACAGCAAGCCAGTATTTAAAAGTGACACACACATACACACGTGACTATGATAACAGGACAGGAAACTGACACACTGAAAAGTAAGGGTAAGAAGTATTTAAAATACTTAGCAAAAAGGAACCTACAGAAAAGCTTGATTGGCCCGTCTGATAAGGAAGCAGAGGGAATAAATAAGAAAAAGTTAGCTATGGTTACAAAATCACAGATTAATTATCCATTCCTGAAAAGAATAATGCTATCTAGGACTTATTCCACCAACTCTTTAGAAAAAACCAATAAGGACTCCTGGGAAAAGCAGGTTGCTTACCTGTAACTGATGTTCTTCAAGTGGCCATCTGTATTCACACATATGGGGTTGCTGCGCCTGCGCAGTGCCTAGGCCAGAAGATTAGAAAGCTAACGGTTTTTGGCGGGAAAACTCCGCTCCCCTCCCCCTTTGTGGTATAAATAGAGCGGAGTGTCCGCCATTTTGCTCAGTCTTGAAGACCGCACGTTCACCCTCTAGAGGTTAAAAATAAAGTAATGATAAGACACCATTATATTCCCATGGTACCGATGTGAATTATAGTACGGTACTGAGAACAATCTCTAGTCAGCGATATAACCTCCCGGTACCGATGCGATTAATATTTTGGTACCAAAAAAAAAAAAAAAAAAAA
>NW_025336598.1:37610918-37794994 GCF_004798865.1 Varanus komodoensis
TTGGTAACAAAAAAAAAAAAAAAAAATCACCCAGCGACATAATCCAAATGGTACCGATGCAAATTATAGTATGGTACCAAGAAAAAACACGATATCCACTCACCGACACTGAGTGGGGCCGGCGGGTGGGTTGTGTGAATGCACAGATGGCCACTCAAAGAACATCAGTTACAGGTAAGCAACCTGCTTTTCTTCGTCGTGGCCTCTGTGCATCACACATATGGGTGATTCGCAAGCTTACCAGACTCGGCGGAGGGAGGTATCATCATCGAAGAACGGATGAGAGAACAGCTCTACCAAAAGAGCAATCCCGTCCATCAAGCCGATAGTGCTTGGTGAAAGTACATGGACCAGCCCAGATCGCAGCTCTGCAGATGTCTTGCAACGGAACCCCTGCGGCAAAAGCGGACGAGGTCGCTACTGCTCGTGTAGAATGGCCAGTTGGAGAGACAGGTAAGTCTATTTTCGATAGCTGATAAGCCAGGACAATAGTCTGGGTGATCCAGTTAGAGAGTCTCTGAGATGATATTGGTGATCCCTTTTTTTGCTCGGAGTATTTAACAAAAAGTCTATTAGTAGTACGAAAAGATTCAGTGCGGGATCTGTAGAAGGCCAAGCAGCGGCGAACATCAAGCGTGTGTAAAGCATGTTCTATCAGGGTCGACGGCGACGGAAAGAAAGCCGGTAGAACGATATCCTGATTCAGGTGGAACAATGTGGCCACCTTGGGTAAAAAGGAGAAATCCATCCAAAGGACAACTTTTTCCTTATGGAAGTTCAAAAATGGTGGGTCTATGCAGAGAGCACAGAGCTCGCTAGCTCTTCGTGCTGATGCAACCGCTACTAGAAAGGCAGTTTTCCATGACACCAGGCGTAAGTCCGCAGTTGCTAAAGGCTCGAACGGTGGTTTGGTAAGCGCTTGGAGTACTACAGAAAGACTCCACATTGGCATGGCAGGGCGAATAGACAGATGTAAATTTTGTAGTCCCTTAATGAGTGCCGAACCAGCGGTTGTGAGAAGACTGATAACCCGTGTATAGTGCCACGATAATGGGATATAGCGGCTGCATAAACTTTGATGGATGACAGTTTAAGTCCCTCATGATGCAAATGTAAAAGAAATTGTAAGATATTGGTGACTGAAGCCGTTGCAGGGGAGAACGAATGGCACTCCGCAAAAGAGGAGAATCTTCTCCATTTAGCCGTATAGGAACGACGAGTGGACGGTCTTAATGCAGATTCTATAATCGCCTGAATTTCTCTGTAGATAGGCATCGGTATCGTGATATTCGCTGTCGAATTCGAAGTTGGGGCTGCATATACCGTGTGGAGTGAGGTCACCCGTAGCGTGAGGTGTCCCCGGTACCAACTCGGTGACGTGAATCAGGTGATTCGCCATGCCGTCAGCTTCAGAGAGAATATATCCGGATGGCGGATCGCTCCTCCTTGTTGTGTTAACAAGTGTGGGAGAGTTGGTACATTCTTCTGGACGTTCTTCTGGACAGCAGCAAGAGAGTGGTAAACCATGGTTGTCTTGGCCACCACGGAGTCACTAGTGTCCCCGTGGCCCTGTCCTGGGCTATTTTTGTCACCACTCTCGTCAGAAGTGGGATTGGAGGAAACGTATAAAAAGTCATGTTGCTCCAAGGGACCATGAGAGCATCTCCAATTGATCCCGGCCCGACGCCCGCTCTGGAACAGTAAAGGGCACACAGGCTGTTCTGTCACGTGGCAAACAAGTCCACATCCGGATAACCCCACAGGCGGAAGAGTCCCTCGCAAAGTTGTTTGTCCAACTCCCATTCGTGGGTTGTCGACATCTGTCTGCTTAATGTATCTGCTTCGACGTTATCGGTTCCAGCCAGGTGAACCGCCATAAGCGTGATGTTCCTCGGTATGCACCAGTCCCAAATGTCCATCGATAAGCATGCTAAGGCTGGAGATTTTGTGCCCCCCTGCTTGTTGATGTAGAAAACTGCCACTATATTGTCTGATGCAATTTGGACAATTTGATGGCATAACACAGTCTCGAAAGCCTTGAGGGTGTTGAAAATCGCCAGAAGTTCCAGGAAGTTGATGTGTTTCCTCGCCTCTTGTCGGTTCCAAGTACCTTGGACCCGAAGTCCCGAACATGCCGCACCCCATCCCAGGAGGGATACGTCGGTGTACAGAGTCGTCATTGGCTGAGGTGGTCAAAACGGGGTGCCAATTGACAGGTTGTCTGTGATGGTCCACCACGTTAAAGTGTGAAGGACTGCATGCGGGATCTGAATCTGCTTGGTGGCAGGATCTTGTTGCGGTTGAAAAACAGCGTTGAAGAACAGTTGAATGGGTTGCATACGTAACCTGGCATACGGGACAATGGCAATAGCAGCAGCCATATGCCCCAGTAGTCGCTGAACGGACAAGGCTGGAACCGTTCCGTGTAATCGAATCCGATGGATATGGCTGCATAAAGCATTCTGATGTTTCGGTGGGAGGAAAGCTTTTTCCCATGTCGAGTCGAGTTGTGTCCTTGTTCGGATTGCGAGACGATCAGCCAGTCGTCTAAGTATGGGTAAACTTGTACTCCGCGAGTCCGCAAGTGTGCGCATACTGGTGCCATACACTTTGTAAAGACTCCAGGGGCTGTGGCCAAGCCAAAGGGTAGGACGTTAAACTCGAACAGGTCGGATCTGACAGTAAAACGTAGAAAGCGTCTGTGTGAAGGATGTATGGAAATATGAAAATAAGCATCCTTCAAATCCAGTGAGGCGAACCAATCCTCTCTTTTCAATAACAGAAGAATGTTCTGTAAAGTGGTCATCCGGAACTTCCTTGGTTTGATGTACTTGTTAAGAGTTCATAAGTCCAGGACTGGATGGAGACCACCGTCCCTTTTCGGGACCGTAAAATATCTGGAATAGAATCCATGCAATCCTTCTGAGCAGGACAATTTTCGAATCGCTCCCTTGTGAAGCAGCTGTGAGACTTCATTGTGTAGCACCGATGAAGAAGGTGTGAAGCGAATCGGGCTCGAAGGAGGGATAACATCGAATTCTATTCTATATCCGAACGAGATGATAGATAACACCCACTTATCAGATGTAATGGACTCCCAAATGGGGAGTCGGCCCTGGAGCTGGTCCCCAAAAGGGAGAAGGGAAGGTGGTGCTGGAATAGAGAGGATGGTTCACGCAAGCCATCAACGTGGGCGTTTATCGGTATCGAATCGCCTACGGTCTTGAGGAAAAACGCTGTTGTGCTTGCTGCCTCTGACGCTGCCGTTGTTGGTATTGTTGGGTTCGAGGGTAGTTTTGCTGGTGTGGATAATATGGTTGATTCCGATAGAACGACCGGGGCCACTGCCACGTATGTTTTTGCGGGAGCTCCATGCGGCATGCAGTTAGGCGTGATTCATGAATCGCCTTTAATTTTCGGTCAGTCTTCTGGTGGAACAGACCGGTACCATCAAAAGACTTTTCTTCGATTCTGCGCTTCATCTCATCGGGGAAATAACAATTGCGCAGCCATGCATGTCGCCGTAGCGAGATGGCGTTGACGAGGGCCCTTGAATCGGTGTCTACATGGTGACGAGCGGTAGACAGCTGTTGTACCGCCACCTGCATCGCCTCCTTAATAAAAACCCTGGCAAGATCCGCTTGGTGGTCCGGAAGGAAGGAAGTGACGTTATCCAGTTTCTGCATGATAAAGTACTGGTAACGTGCCAGTGTCGCTTCGTAGTTCGATATGCGCACGCCGAGTCCAGAGGCCGCATAGACTCAGCGCGCAAGCATATCGATTTTCTTCCCTTCCTTGTCTCAAGGAGCGGTATGTCCCCTGGACTCCCTGCCCTGGGAGGATTCAACCACAAGAGAGTTCGGTTTTGGGTGACGGAGCAGGAAGGGAATGTCATCGTCCCGAACGCTATACATAGCCTCATATCTGTGGGAGGTCGCTTGTGGTTGGGCCGGTTGGGCCCAGAGTTGGACCATAGCCTGTTGCAGTGTAGTTATAAGCGGCAGAGCTATGGATGCGGACTGCTCTCCCCGAACGACGTCATAGAAGCAATCTGTCGAAGGGCCTGGCTGTTGATGGGCTTCGATTTCAAGTGAACGAACCAAGCGGGACATGAGCTCTGTGAACGAGACATGAGGTTCGTCGGGTGAAGCAGGCCCTTGATATGCGACAGCCACATCAGGGGATGTGGAGTCGACCTCCGAGTCCTCAGAGTCTTCCACGTAGTGTGGCCGGTCGTCGTTTGAGGAGGAGGAGGTTTCAGGGGAGGCTGGGCGCCTCGTCTCCATATGCCTGGAGGTGGATGGCACATCCCTCAGGACCGATGGTGATCTCTGCTCACAAGGGAAATAGGGATATGGCTGGTACCCACCCCAGCCATGGGGAGCACCATATCCTGGAATCAACCAACTTTCATCTCAACGCTCGGATGAACGGCTGCGACCTCTAGGAGGTAATGGTGAGGCCACATGAGATTCAGTTGGTGGCATGGGTGTTGGTGAGCGTTCCCTTGGCGGGGAGTCTCTGATTTCGCCATCAGAGATGGACTCCCGAAGTGGCTCCTCCTGTTACTGGGGAGGCACGCTCTCAGGCCGAGTGGTTGGCCTGGGGGATCCTGGTGGTGTCACCTGCATAACGAGTTGCAGGGCCAGTACCGACCCCCTCGGGTGGGTGGTGGCCGTCGGTACCGAGAAGCCCAATGAACCTGAGCCTCGTTGTTTTGGGCGGTCAGGTTTCTTGCTCTTGCGAGCGGGCTTATCCACCTTTTCCTTCCTCAACTTCTTATGGGTGGAAGTTTTATCCAGACTGGTATGCTTGCACTTCTCCCATTTCTTAGTCAGGAGAGAAGGCAGCGACTGAGCCCCCATAGAAGTGGCGCCCTTGTCCGAAGGATGCTGAGGAGGGTCGGCAGAGGTCAAGGAAGGATGCTTCGCCGAAGCGCTCACGGTGGAGGAGGAGCGCTGAGGAGGCGCGGACGAAGAGGAAGCAGGCCGTAGGAGCAGTTGGTCAGACTGCATTAATGCCTGATCCCATAGGAGCTTTCTGAGACGATTCTCCCTATTTTTCCACGCCTGCTTGGTAAACGCCAAGCAATGACCACACTTGTCGGTCCTATGCCCCTCGCCGAGGCAGAGGAGGCATAGATCATGTGGATCGGCTGGCGACATTTTAGATCCACATTCAATACATTTGCGGAATGCCGCCCGCTGCGCCATTGCGGAAAAATGAAGAAAAGAGGACAGTATAGAGAGTAAGATAATATTTTTTTGTTTTGTTTTTTTATATAGAGAGAAAGAATTCAAGAAGAAAACGGACAGAATCGGGGAGAAGAACAAACTTGGAGTAAGAGAAGTTTAAACTTTTTGAGAAAAACCAACGAAGAGGCACAGATCTATAGCGAGAGATGAATAGGCACGAGGCACAGTGAACGGCGGTCGCAAAGACTGAGCAAAATGGCGGACACTCCACTCTATTTATACCACAAAGGGGGAGGGGAGCAGAGTTTTCCCGCCAAAAACCGTTAGCTTTCTTATCTTCCGGCCTAGGCACTGAGCAGGCGCAGCAACCTCATATGTGTGATGCACAGAGGCCACGATGAAGAACAGCTTCACACATTACATTTGTTTCTAAGTTGCACTGAGGAGCAATTTATGCACATGGTGCATAGTGATCAATCATTCTTACTTGTTAGGGCATGTAACCCCTAGCTGTTTTTGAAGCCCAAATCCCAGAATCCCTGGCAATGCCATGTTGATTGGGACTGATGGGAGCTGAAGTTGATCATCTGGAGGGTTACACATCTTCCACAAATTTTCCACAAGGCAAAACCTATTTTCTTACATGAGGTTACTTCAGTGTGGTAAGCTGGCAATGAATTCACCTTAGAAGTTGTCAAACAAAACACAACACTCATGGTCCTTTACTCTGGCAATTTTGTTCAAGTCAGTTGAAGAAGATGGCTTAGTGCCACAGTAATTCTGTCATATACACTATTATTCGGAAACTGCACTTCACCCTTTTTGCACTGTAACTTACTTGCAAATAAAGTTTGCAAGCTAAATGATACAGACCAATGACCTGTAAGAGACCACTGTAATGCGAAGTTCAACAGTACTCAAGAGTTTCACTACTTTATTGAGTGTCTTAATTCTTTACAATGAAAGGAGCTATTTCTAAGTGCACATTCCTTTGTGTATATGACTCAAATTCCTCCGGCTGATGAACCAGGTGTGAACAACAAATCTGTTAGTGTACACACCAGTATCTTAATCAGCACACCAGCTTTTCATCAACTCTCAACCCAACCCTAACCCTAACCCTAACCCTAACCTTCTTCTAGAACCAATTAAGTAGCTGAATGAAGCAAAGGAGCTTACTCTCCTTAAAGCCCCTTAATACCAAGTTAGGGGTTGTTTGCTTTTGTTTTTTAAATCAGGTTTGAAATTTTAGCCAGATTCAGATCAGCAAGTATGCCAAGCACGTCCAGACATGCATGAGGCAGGTGTGAGGAGGAGGCCTGACCGTGATCTGCTTCAGTCATTATCCCTTGCGCCTCAGTGGAATATCCTTTTGGAAGACCCCCAGCTCTCAGCAGCAGCTCTGCAGGAAGTTCCAGCAGGTTTGTTTGGGTGCTGCAAAAGTTGAAAATTATACCAGATGTGCTACTTTATCCAGAGATCCACAGCCATTAGTTTGGATCATTAGCCAGCCATTATTTCAGGGTGATCACTAACCAATCATCCAAGTTCCCCAGTGTACTCAGAGGAACTGAGAGAAGGCAGGCCTTTCCATGCTTGCATTGGTTTACGCATTTCCTCCTCATAAGAAGAGATTTCTGCTCTTCTTTACCTTCTCCAGATGGTAAAGCACAAACTGCAGTCCCAGGAAATGGATCTGCGTACTGCCTGTCACCACCCTGGCAATCTAACAAGTGGATTTAGGGATGCCAAATTTTATGGCTGAATTGTCTTTTTACCCTCTGGAATACCTTTCTTCACATCTAATATTTTATGTTTGCTAATCTCTAGATTTTTATTCTTTAATTGAAAACGCAATCCTGTACCCGAACTCATAAATGGCATTCTTTCATTCTTTTATCATTCAGTTGCTAGGAGAATAAGTAACAAACATATTAGGAGTTCTCTCTCCCTAATGTCCTTTTGGCCATTAGTACACATGAAATTCCGGTGCTTTGAACTCTCTTCTGGTGCTAGTAATGGTCATTTTCAGGAAAGATACTGGGTGCACAACTCATTGTTACACTACCCCTGATGGGCCCAACAGATGATCAGGCATATCGTGGGTAGGCTATCCCAGTGCTGCCATGTCAAACTCTGCAGCTGCCCCCAAGTCTCACTTGAGCACTTTGGGGGCGGCTGCAGTGGTTCAGCCAGTTGCAACCCAGCAAGGAGATTTTGCCCCTCTCGCCAAGCGGCTCTAAAGCTTTGTCTTCACTCTGGATGAGTCGTGCCACCTGGGTTCGGATGACACAAGAACAAAGCAAGCCCTACTACAAGCCACAGGTTGTCAGGGGAACTTCTAGGCCAAGGTTAGGCCACCCTAACGAAGTCATCATTAGGGTGGTTGTTTGCACAAGCCAATCATCAACTAGATTTGGCCTCAGCTCCAAGGAGGACAGTGACTGATGATGATTCAACCAGGCCAAGGACTGTAAATGGCAGGAGAAAAAACACAACCAACAATAATTGCCTGAATGGAGCCACCCAGACAGTGTGATCACTTTTAAGACCTTGAAACTAAATCACTCCTCTGCCAATTTCACATTTACCATCTGAGGATGAATAACTATGGACACTGGACCCAAGCCAGGAAGGGAAAGGTGAAAGAAAGTGCTTGCTAGAAGGCCTTGCATTTGGCTAGCCGAAGCCACTGTGCTGCCAAATAAATGCCCCAGTGGCACAGAAGCATCTCAGTGTGACTTGCTTTTAAGTGAGTATGTATCACAGGATCTCTAAAAATGGGACACAGATGGAATAGTATAATGGAAAAGGGGGTGTTTCTGCTGTATCCCCCGGGACCTTTGCTTCTCACAGCTTCTTTTTAAAAAAAAGTTCTATGAAGACTTAGACAGAATTCTTGGAATGGTAAGAATCAGCCATCTGACTTTAAAATACATTAAAGAGCTCAAACTCTCTCAATCTACAATTACAATATTCTTTTATGGTTGATTCCAGGCTTCCCCACCCTGGTGCCCAAGTAGGCTGGGGTATGCTGGGATTTGTATTCCAACAAATCTAGGCGGCTTCCTTCTAGAAGGGATCATGTTGGGGAAGGTGGTCTCATCTGCACAATACCAGCCGGTATTCATTTGCTTGTTGACAGCTGCTCCACTTACCGAGTTATGTGGCACACTGATGGGCCCAAACTGCCATTCAGGAATGGCAGAGCTCTTAACTTAGAGGAGCTTTGAGTGTGAATTAGCAAGCTGCAAAAGCCAAGGCTAGACTGATGGTTCTCAGAGTGTGAGGGAATCCAGCCCTCTGGCAGGAGAGTCACCATCTTCTCTATTCTAGAGAGTTGTTCTGGGATAATGGAACTTGCTGCGTAAAATACCTGGGTTAGACAAAACAGGACTTCCATCTAAAGTGACCGAGAGTGAAACTTCCATTAAGTTCAGACAGATTTAGGAATTATGAAGTCACACTTGGAACTCTGGCAGAAGCAGCAGCACTGTCTTAATAATTAGGGAGGCATTCTTTGGAACAGAGATTTTGAAACTTTAATACAGAACTTTGGCAATGAAATAAAAAATGATCACACCCGTCTCAAATGGATAGCATATGCAGCCACCATTTTCCAGTCCTGGTGGGCAGGAAATGAAATAAGCCTTCTTTTCCGGTCTGGCAGGTACAGGCATTTATGAGATCTAAACTACACATTGTACACTCGGCTGACTACCACTTCTCCTTTGAGTCCCTGCACTCTTTCTGAAAAGTGGCCACTGATGCTGCAGCCTGGAGTACAAGAGCAGTATGTAGGGAGAGAGGAGAGACAGGAGGGGATTTCAGACCCTTTCCCTTCCAGCATTTTTTCCACCAAGAATTGTTACTCCCTTTTCTCCTAGATTAAGAGGCTTGAGGAAGGGATGCTCTGTTTCAAGGGTGGGCAGACAGAAGATGCTCAGCTCTTTTGGATTTCCAACTTCCATCAGTCTCTGCTAGTATAGGAAATGGACAGGAAAACTGAAAGCTGAAGCCCAAACTATCTGGAAAGTTAAGTAATGGAGCCACCCAGCCACAGTGATGCCTTTTAAGAACCTGAAACTGAATCCAATGCTCTGCTAAACTCTTACTTGATCAATTATGGGTGTTATAGCCAAGTCAGAAAGAGAAAAATAGAAAAAGCCCTTTCTAGAGGGCCTTACACTTAGCTAGCTGGAACCACTGTGGTGCCAAAGAAATATCCAAATGGCATGGAAGCACCCAAGCGGTACTTCTGCTTTCATCTCCCACCCCGCTCTGTTTTATTGTGTACTTGGGAATCTGCCTTCTGCCAGGTCACACTCTTCATCCATGTAGCTTTACAGCATCGATTCTCTCTGCAGTCTCAGACAGGGACATGAGTATGGAGCTTTCTGCATGCAAAGTTATGGTCACCTCTCCTGATTTTTTAAACAGGGAATGTCCAACGTTCTGATGAATGTCAAGACTGCATCAGAGTGCTGAAAATCCCAGACACATTCTACGCATGTCTGAACACTCAGTAATATGCTGGTTTACATTGACAGCTACCTAACAATGATTGCCAGCATGTTCTAATGTCATATATCCAAAACAGGGGGAGGGACATGCCCTTTGTGTACCTGCACACAGTTTTATCTAGGATTTTCAACTTTCACAGTTGAGTATTGACACTAACCACATTTTGAACAAGCAGAAATACAACACAGAGGCAGAATGACTGAGCTACCTGGTTAGGCTGGAAGGGCAGAAGCCTTCTGTGGCGGCCATTCCAACTGTCATACAAAGGCCTGTCTCATCTCTTGAAACCCTAAGTCACCCTTACGAGGTGAGACATCCAACACTTCTTCATTACCAATGTACTAATTACTTATACCTAGGGATGTACCGAAGCTGTGAAGAACCTGAGCCTCTAGCATTCATGGATCTCTTCTCATGCTCAGCTCTGTCTTAGAAGGCAAGCCAAGCCAAGCCAAGTGCAAGTCCAAATCGCTTGTGGAACAAAGGCTGCATAACCGGCAGCAGCCTCAGTTCAAGTGCCACATAAATGCAATGTGCAATCACCAGGACCTTGGACTCACAGCAGTGCCAAAGTGGGCCAGCGTCCAGGGAGCCAAGCCCAAGGAGCCCAATGGGTTCCCACTCCCAAATAGTTTCCTCACACATCCCTAACTGTAACAACGATGTGAAGCAGAGGTCAGGAACATGTGGCCTCCTGATGTTTTTGTGTAGTTCCCATCAGCCCTAGTGAGCATAATCCCTACAGACCAACAACATCTGGAGGACCACACATTCCCTGCCTTTGCTATAAAGCCTCCATTTATAATAGCATTAAAAAGGCAGGCTCAAGGCATTTCCCCACCAATTTAAAGCCTGAAAGCATAATGGAGAAGGAGAAGAGAATCTTAACTTTTCAGCCTTTGTATCATCTCCATAAGGTCTTCATCTTCTCCCCTTCTGGCAGATACAAGGGATACAACACTGATTTACAGTGCAATCCAAATGCATAGCTACTTAAAATAAGTCCCATTGAGTTCAACAGAACTTAGTCCCAGGTAAGTGGGTATAGGACTGCAGCCTTAGCTTTTTTCAAACTTTCCACAGAAAGTACTCAGCATCACCTTACTGCCACCCTGCAGTTAGAAGATTAGCCTGCCTTGGAATCAATGCTGTTGCTAAGACTTTGCACCACTGGGCCAGTGTCACCAAAAGACATCAAATGAGGACCTAAGAGCAGCCATACTGGATCAGGCCAATGGTCTACCGAGTCCAGCGGGTTTGCTGACCAGCTGCCTGTGGAAACCCACAAACAAGACATGAGTGCAACAACACCCTTATGTCCATTTGATCATTTTTGTGGGAAAAAACCTTCTTTGACCCCTTCTGTTAATTCTTTAGGCCATAAATGGATTTATAAGGCACTCCAGGGGAGCATGCTATTTCTTACCTGATAATCCTGAGTTAAAGACAACGGTAGGGGAGGCTGTTCCTGGAAGAGGTGGTGCTGAAGGTGGGGGTGGGGGCGGGACAGGGGGAGCCGGGACTGGATCTGTGGCTGGACCAGGAAGAGGCGGCGGTGGCGGCGGTGGGGGTGGAGGTGGTGGCAGGGGAGGAGGCATGGGTGCTGTCACAGGACCATTTTGCACTGTGGAAATGAAAAAGAAACAAGGCATTTGAAAGGACTCAGCCAAAACAAAAAGAAGTTTCACGGCTGGAACTCTTCAGCCAAGGTATGACTGTCACCCAGACTGCGTTTGTCAGCTCATAAATCGAAAGTAAGCCATGGCAGCTGTCATGGGGTTCTGCATGGCTTGTTCACCACAGCACCAAGTGGCCCTGGCTGGGGTTGGAGGACACAACCTGTCCTGCTGCCAAGGGTGATTCCGCCCATTCCTCGGGAGCTTGACAGGCGTGTGGCATGGGTGGGACAGGTCGCTGTCACTTACTTCCACTCTCTAAGCCAGGCCATGCCAAAGATTTGCTCTGAACTAAGGACAATCAACATGGTGGTCTTGTCTTCAGGTTACCAAGTACCAAGCCATTATAGGCATCTTAATGGGACACTAGTGGCCTTGAAAAAACATTCTGGCTTTGCATTGCCTATGAATTTGGCCCATAACTTCTTATGGAGAGACGACGAGGGACCGCAATTAAGCTCCTCAGGGCTAGGACATGTGTCCCTTTTTGTACTTCTGCTATTTTTGAAATATACCTTGTTCACAGCAGTAACAACAAGGAAGAAATTGGTTATTAGACGGATGTCCCCATGGGTTTTAAAGGATCTAACCTTCGGGTGATTGTGTCCAGGGTGAGACTATGAAGTTTTTTTTTTAATCAATCAAAGCACATAAACAAATCCTCACTAATTTCCTAAAGGAAGTGAGAGGGATGGCAAATAGAAGATGAGCCGCCTTGGTGGCTGCCCCCAACCCCATCTTTGGAATGGGCCTCCTAAAGAAGTCTGCCAGGTGCCAACACTACTTTCATTTTGCTGCCAGGTGAAGACTGACTGTTTTTGTAGGCATTTTGAAATCTGATTTTAACAACTGGTTGTTTTAAGATCTCTTGCAGTACCAACCGTTTTTTTAAAAGTAGGAATTGTGATGTTTTGGCTTATATTTTAACATTGTACACCACTTAGAGAGCCCTGTCAAGTTAGTCAGTGGCTTATAAATTTATAAACAAACCAACCAACCAACCAACCATGGTATTCTGCCTTTAAATGGTCCTGTTTCTCACCTGTTTCCAATTCTGCATCTGACAGTGGCAAGGGGGGTGGCGGAGGTGGTAGTGGAACTGAAGATGTAGTGCCTGAAACAGAACCTCCACAAGTGCCCACTGCCGCTTCTGACCCTGAGGACAAAGTCCCAGAAGCAACCCCAACGGGAAGAATGTTGATATCGCCATCTCCTTTCTTCTGGATTTTAATGGAACCTTGTTTCTCCAGTTCATGAATCTTTTTCTCCAGTGTAGACTGTCTCTGGATGGCTTCCTCCTTTTCTTTCACCATTTTTCTCAGAGTGTGAACTTGTGTATTGGCATCTTTGTAAATTTCCTGCAAAACACCCCACAGATAAAATTGATTTGAAACTGAATACCTCGTTTCCTTTCCAGATCAGAAAGGACTTCACCAGCCAATTGCCTGGAGCATCTGACATTTCTCAACAGCTACTAATGCAGCCTGGCCGATGGAATGACATCACACCAGTCCTCCGTCAACTGCACTGTCTGCCAGTGACGTCCAGTCCTATTTCAAAGTTCTTGCTCTTACATGTAAAGCCCTAAATGGCCTGGGGCCAGATTATTTGAAGCGGTGCTTTGTCTCATATGTTCCTACCTGACCCTTAAAATCATCTGCAGAGGTCCTTCTCAGGAAACCCCCCAAAGAAGTAATGGAGGTAGCAACCAAGAGAAGCAGTGGCACCCCAGCTCTGGAACATGTTTCTGAGAGGAGTTCCTGGCACAATCTCCAACATCTTTTTAGCGCCAGGTGAAAACTATTAAAATAACTGGAGAATAAAATGGTTAAGCCTATGTGGGGTTTTTTGCTGAGCCAGTTTTAAAAATTGTATATTGATTGCTGCTCTGTCTGGGGGGGTAAAATTATTAGATCTCTTGACCTATAGTTGTTCTCTGTCATACTGTATTTGGGTATTTTCTGAATTGTATTTATTATTTTAATATTTGTAAACTGCCCAGAGAGCCCACAGGCTATGAGGCAGCATATAAATGTAATAATAAATACCTAAATAAAGCACCACCAGTGTGCAAATTCAAACAGCTACAAATTCCACTACATGGAAATAAAAACAGAACTTATTAAAAAAAATAAGCTGATGCTTTTTTTTTCTCTGAGGATTTATTCCTCCCAGCTACTGGATAAAACTCCCCATTTGCCTTCTAGCAACTTTAAGCTTCGCACAGCATCTAAATATACCTCCTGCTTGGTTAATATTAAGACTACCTACTTCTGTTTTCCACCAGTGGAACAGCCTTACTGGGTTGCCCAGGGTGGAAAGAGTGCTGCATTAACAGCTAAAGACTATTATTTTTATTTAAAATAAATAAATTTTAAACCAGGAGAATAATCTGCACTTGAAACCTTACATCTATCAGCACTGCATCACCTGGCACAGACCAGTCAGCAAGTCTGCACCACCACCCCGCCCGCTTCCCCTGCTATGACGCTTGACCAAACAGATTGACTGTTTCTTGTCAGCCTTCCCTCTCTCCATCCAACTTGCTTTTTGCAACTTCTTTCCTCATCTGCAGTTCTTGAAAGCTTTCCTAATTTTTGTAAGCTGGTTTAGTCAAGGCATTGCACTGTATGAAATCGGGAATACGGAAAACTGCAGCTGAGATCTCCTACCCACACACTTCTGAAAACACCTGAATTTCCCTGATTTCTTTCTAACTGCAGCTCCTCATTCTGCATCAAAGCTTGCGGGATCAAAGGGAAACAGCTTGTCAGCAATCACTGAAAGCTCCATTCGGAATAAGAATCCACAGAAGTCCCATTGCACAAAGAAATCTATGTACGGCCTTTGAATTACAGCTGAAAAGAAGAAAATGATACACTATTTGGGTATTCAGAATCTCTGCAGAACCAACACTCTAGTCCACTCCCCTCCTCAAAGCCTTTCCATCTCCCTGAACTCTTGGAGGGTGACGGAAGAAAAATGCCCTCCCTCTATCAGTGAAGGGACACTACATGACGAGGAACCCTGATTGTCTGTTAAGAGTTCCTTCATCTTGTTTGTTGATTCCATGAGGATCCTGAACACTCAAATAAGGCTATTTACGTACTTGTGTCCTGCATATATTACCTGTTTCAAAATGCTATGTAGAATTGCTTGCAGAAAGAAATAAAGCAGTTTTTCAATCCGTTTCCTGTACGGATTGTGAATGCACACTTCAAACATACACAACCTCTGCATTCTTGAATATAAAGTTGAACTATAGTCAACAATGCATGCTAAATTAAATCTAACAGATTGCACTTTTTGGAAGTTGACATACTTGTGAATAACATACACCATCTGCCCTTGGGACACTTACTCGGACAACATCCAGTTCTTTGTTTCTCTGCATGAGCTGCTTTTCCAATTCCACAATCTTTGCCATAGCCTCATTTTCTGTATCTTGAAGTTTTTCTGATAACTGGACATGCCAAGAAAGGGGATTAGTTGATGAGAGATTACACACATTAATAAAAGTCCCAAAAGATGTAAATATACATGAAATTCTGGAGAGTTGATTATCTGTTTTCACTGGGCGTGAAGGCAATAGAACCAAGTCTGACAGCAGGGGAGAGATAATTTCTTAATGAAAGATATTCTATGTAACGGTGCCCCCAACCCATGAAATGGAGAATAAAGAGCTGGTGCATGAGCCACTCCAAGGCACCAAGTACAAATCCCGTGTTTCTTGAAAAATAATTAGATTAGTTGCATATATCAGTGAAGAGTTTAAGAAAGAGGCAGACAAGCCGGAAAGAGGTCAGAGGAGAGCAACTACTTGGTGGTGGAGCAAAGAAGATGGTAAGATTTAACACCACCACCACCCTGTCACTGCCTGCTGCTTCTAGAACAGGGGCCTCAAACTCGCGGCCCGCGGGCCACTTGCTGGGAGGGGAGGGGCACAGGGGAGGGGCCCTGTGGCCTTCAAAGCGCAGGCGGCGCCCGGGCCGGCCTCCGGGAGCGACACGGGATGAGCGGCCCACCACCGCCGCGGTGGTGGAATACTTGATGCGGCCCAGCCTCACCCAGACTGCCCCCAGGTAAGTTGAGTTTGAGACCCCTGTTCTAGAATGTGGTCAGGATTGCGGCTGAGATACATCTACTAGGCAAATAGGCTTGCTAGGAAGAAGGGTTCTACATTTAATGGTGGCCTAAAATAACTGTACATAAGCATAACAAAAATAGTAGATGCAATAGTGAAGCTTTATATTAACATAATACTTTGTTAATATATTTATGTTGGAAATATCTAAAAGACCAGGTCCTTTGCCAAATTTAATAACCATACATAATCTTTTTTATTTTATGGAGGAAGCTTGATAGTTTGGTACCGAATTTGGGTGAATAGTTTACAAACAAGTGAAATGTAACCTCAGGTGCTTTGTAGCCACTGCAAATCATATTTTTCCAATTTAAAATTCTTGCTTTTAATTTGGAGTAGCAGTAGGAGGGACAGTAGGGCTGCACATTGGCCACACTATTAAGTTTGTTGGATGACAGAGACAGGGGCTTTTCAGTGATGGCACTATATTCAGGAATTATTTGGTCTTGCCTGTATCTGCCTTGAAGTGGACATTAAAAATAGGGGTGAACCCAACATTTCACCCAGGTGAATGCCATGGGACTTCAAGTTCTTTCTGAGGGTCCAAGGTACTCCTGAAATTGAGGGGGACAACAAACTTTTGCATGTATCCACTTTGGAAATGGAGCTGCATAATAGTTACCATGGCACGGTACTGAAAAGCGATGGCCACTCCAGAAGCATTTGTGGCCCCATTTCCAAAGTCTTGGCAGCTGGTGTTCGGCTGAGCCAAGCATTTGTCAACAGATAAAATAAGTAAAAATAATGCAGGCCCCAGACAACCTCAGTGACAACCTCACAACCTCCTTCCCCAACATCTCAAGAATTTTAACTGCAGTTAAACTTCCATTATGTCAGAATCAAGAAATTATAGTTAATGCCTTCCAAACAAGCTAGGATATGAAGAAAGGGTTTACAGTAGCCTTCTGCTCTCAGCCATTACCTATAGTTTTAAACTATAAACTATCATTTTCTATAGTCTGCATACAACTGGAAACTAGGCTTAACCATGGCTTTTAGGTTTGCTTTGTTGCTCATACAAGAGCCAAAGCAGCAGCAGCAGCAAAGAGACTACAGGAACATACATGAAACATGCATGTTATGGATTATTAATTCAGGATCTGAGTATGTAAATCAGGCTTATGTAATAATAAAATCTGCAGCCAGTCTCACTCCATAATTGATAAGATTAACTGAGATCATTTTACAGGACAGAAAAGTGAAATATAAATACTGCACAGGTGACTATGTTCCTCTGAAAGAGTCATGCACAACACCCTTGAGCCTTTATTTCTGGAAAATGAAATTCCAGAAAGATTCCAGAAAGATTCTTAATGCTGATAATTTTTTTAAAATGCACCAATCACGGTGCTCCACTCTGGCTCTGCTTTGAAAACACTGTATATCTTGAGAGCAACAGAGATTTCTGTGTGTACTTTCATGGTATGAAAGATTGATCTGCTGAATTTGTGTGTGTGTGTGTGTGTGTATGGAATATGCAATTTATATGCAAATTAATTCCCCAGCACCACCACAAATAGAACAGAGTCCTTGGTGAAACTATTCTCCCAAGTGGCTCCATCTGGAATTGGGAATTACATTCTCCCGAGCTATTTGAATCAATACCCTGATCAAAGTACAAGAGGACCACCCACATGGGAGATGAATATGGCTAGTTTCTTTCTACATATATAAAAAGGAATGGTCAGATCCATGGCTCTAGATCAGCCCTGGATGAAGCTGCCCAAAGGCACTTGCAGAGACTATGCCTTGAAAAGACATGACTCACAATTCTAAACCAATCTGAACGTTAAACATGGACCCGATGAGAAAGTATTTTCTAACCATATGACTTACCTAAGCTGTTTAATCATTTGTATGGAATCAATAACCATATAGCTTTTAAAAACTGCATTCTAATTTTGAAACTGGTTATATTACTTAATAATTAATGGAAAAAATTACTGAGATGGTGAAATAGTAATCAGATTTTGTGACAGCAAAAACTCAACCAGCCTCTGCAGCAAGCTTCACGAGCTGCTTAGTAGGCAGTAAGAACATAAGGTGAGCTCTGGTGAATCAGAGCAAAGGTCCACCAGTCCAGCTTCAGTTTCTGCCAGCAGCCTCAAACAAGGCCCAAGGGCAACAGCAAGCATGTTCCCGCATCTGTATGCTGCTGCCTGCAGATAATTTTTTCCAGCTATGCGCTGGTTTGGGAAAAGAACAATCAGAACAAGAGGTTTCAGTCCCAGTTTAATTTTTGCAGTGAGTAAATGTATAACAGAATCACTTAAACTGGTTGTGTTTTAAACAGGCATTTGCCCTTGTTCTCAGTAATATTAGAACAGCTATTTAAAGGTGTTTTGCAGGCAGTTCAATTATGCTGTTCCTGCTCAGATAAAAGCATGTGTTTTGAACAAAACCAAATTCTGGGAGCTGAACAACATACTGAGCGTTCCCCAAACACTGTATAGGAAATTAGGAGCCACAAGGTTAGCAGGAGCAAGGGGATAGCAGCAAAGCTGTCCTATTCTGCTGATGGATACATTTCATTGGCAGGGAGACTAGCTGGATACTACAGATGAACCCAGTTGGCATGATCAAAAAGCTCATATTGGGTTGTTTCAAGCCATGGTGGGCTGTGGTGTGCGTTGGTGTCGCTCTAATAGCTGGTCATGCTGTGTGAACCTTGGCACTGTGCATCATACCCCAACAAAAGACCATGCTTATGCGAGGGTTGCTTAGCTCTCAGATTTGCACCATCAGACAAACTGCAGCCAGGTCTTAAATATTCAAAATGGCTGTATGCACATGCTGCAGCCCACCTAGTAAGCAGCCATTCCTGGACGGCTCAGTCATGTGCACCAGCCCATTCAATGAAGTGCAAATCCATTATCTGGGTAACACAGTTCTTCTTCTACACCGGAGGGCCTACTGTTTCTTGTTAGCAGTAAATGCTGTGCTAGTAGCTACAGAAATGTAAGGGATCCATTTACGAGTGGGACTCCATCAGATTCCCTGGGCATGGCTTCCTGGGCTCTGGTCCACTCTGCAGGTGGCCCCGAGTCCAAGTGCCTGGTGAGCCTATCACAGGCACTTGCCAGGAACCGAGCCTCATGCACTGCACAGGTTACATCCATCTTACATGCCCACTGCCATCATCACCAGCTATGCAAGATGGTGAGAAAGGTGGGTTGCCAGAAATGGCACCTGGTGCAACTGACCACAGTGCTCCTTTCCACATCCTGCAGCTGCTCTTCGGGTGGCTGCACCTGATGGAGAAGGTTGCCAGTTGGGGGTCTGCAAGCATTCACAGATTTCCTCTTGGCTTGGCTTGCTTTGCAGGACCAGGCCAAGCACAAGAGCAAGCCCACAGATGCTACAGGGACAGTTTCAAAGGGGATTGTCCCAAGCCTACTAGCAGCAACAGTTCACAGCTGCTGCTTAACATCCTGAGCAGGTGGTCCATATAAAGCCTTCCCTTTGACAGAACTAGCACCTTCCTTAATCCAACTCAAGCTTCAGAATATCCTCTCTCTCAATTTGAAAGCGTCAGTGTGATACTAACATGAGATATATTTTCTTCCAGTTCTTCCACTCTTTCCAAGGCAGCATTCTTTGTCTCAGCATCTTCAAGTAAAGCTCCCACATCGAACACATTATCAAGATACGCTTGAATCTGCACCTGGAGCTTATCACTTTCTGTATGTTTCAGCTTCTGAAAGACCAAAGAGAGGGACAGAAAGGAACATGAATGACTTTGGCACCAATGAAGTCAGGGTTGCCACCATTGCTGCTAATATACTTTAAAAATTGTGCTATGGTTACATATATTAAATTGAGATGAGTGTTCCCATGGCCCTGAAAGATACATATACAAATACAAAAAAGAGCACTGGATTCTACCATTGCTCTACATGCTCTACCATTGTACATCTCAGAGGAGGTGATTCCTGGATTCTCTGGTCAGAGGAAAGAAATGTGACCCTAGAGCATGAGACAGGAGTCCAAAGAAAACTGCTAAGACCACTTACTGCTAAGACCACTTCTCCCTAAGCTAATGCCCTGCAAACTGTTTGGAGTTTTAACTCCCATCATCCTCAGTTAATGGTCAGAAATGTTTGAAGTTTTAATCCTAAACATCTGTAGGTTGATTCTGAAAAGCACCCATCTTCTTCCCCTACTACTAAGAATGAAAATATTTCTTGCACACCTGTCAGGAATTTGCTGGCACTAATACATGTAAGCTTTTCTGCCCTACTTCTCCAGCTTCATGCTTTAAATTTATTATTGGAAAGGTTTAACAGGAAAACAGAATTTTTGTTGGGAGTTCAACTACTCTTTATGGTTTTTGGCCATGTCCCATTGCAGAATATATTCAGAGGCACTTCTCATACATTCTGTCATGAATATTTATGTTCTATACAATACATTCCTCCTGAAGCTACAGTCCTGCAGCAAGACTATTGTTTATGTTATAAAAAAACAAACAATGATTAACTCTTTCGAGTTATTTGCATCCAACTCAAGACAGATTGCATTCAAGACAATCTGCCCCCAAGCACTGGCCTCAGGAAGTTCAGTTCAACAAGCAAAGCATTCTTCTGCTATTGGGAACACTGCAACACAAGGGTTCTCAAAACTCATTATAAGAAACCTCGTGTAAGCCAAAGGAATATAACTGATCAAGAGTAACTAAAGCTCTCAAAAGTAACTAAGATTCCAGTCTCATTCACCAAAATCTGGTGCTGGCCTGAAAACAACAGAATGCTTCATTACAAGATAGGAAATACTTGGTACTACCAAAGAGTGGGATCTTGGAGTTGTTGTAGAACACAAGTTTAATATGAGTCATCAATGTGAAGTTGCTGCAAAAAAGGGCAAATAACTATTTTAGGCTGCATTAATAGAAACATCACTTCCAAATCCTATGAAGTACTCATTCCCTTTACTCAGCAATGGTTAGGCCTCATATGGAGTACTGTGTCCAGTTCTAGATACCAGTTTAAGAGGCAGACAAGCTGGAAAGGGTTCAGAGGAGGGCAGCAAGGATGATCCAGGGACTGGAAATAAAGCCCTGTGAAGAGAGATATAAGAACTGGCCATTTTTGGCCTCAGGAAGAAAAGACCAAAAGAGATACGATAGCACTCTACAAGTACCTGAAAGACTGTCACAAAGAGGAAGGACAGGTCTCTTCTCGATCATCCCAGAGTGTATAGGACATGGATTAATAGCCTCAAGTTCCAGGAAGTCAGATTCCAGCTAACTATTAGGAATATCTTCCTGATTGTTAGAGCAGTACAACAATGGAACCAATTAGCTAAGAAGGTTGTCCCTTCCATTTGAGAGACATTCCAAATGCAACTGGGCAACCATCTGAGAGGGATGGTTTAACTTGGAGTCCTGCAGTGAGCATGGGACTGGACCCAATGGCCCTCTGGCCCCTTCCAACTCTACTGTTCTGTATGATTCTGTGATCTGCTTTAGCCTGAATGCCAAATTTCTAAGAAGCTCTCAGGGCTGTTTTCCAGGCAAGAAGGACAGAAGGGAAAAAAAACCAAAATCACCACCATATTTTCATTTAAAAATCATCCAACTACTCTGTACATGGCTGGACATTTGCGCAAAGCCTGGATTATGTGTTGCACATGACAAACAGACTGTTCAAATGATTTACACTTTTGTAGGTCATGGCTCCACTTCCCTTAGGCAGGTTTGCTGTGATTAACACAAAACCAGTCATTTTGATAAAGAATTCAGACATCCTATTTTGAATTCATCACACCTCGCCATCAACATTTCAATGGGTAATGCAGGATTCCAATCCATATTCTCAGTAGGAATGGAACCAAGCACCTCCATCTCTTGGCTATCACATCTTTAAGGAAGGGCTACAGCTGATAGGCAGAACCCATGTTCTCCATGAATGAGATACATGTTCAACCCTTAGTACTAATAAGGAAGATGTGAAATCCTGGAAAGCCACATCAAGTCAATATAGACCAGGGAAAGAGAACTTTGTGTTCCTCCAGATTTTGTGAGACACCAGCATGCATCAGTCCCAGGCAGCATGCAAAACCGGGTTATCGGGAGTTGTAGCCTAGCAACATCTGGTGGGCCAGGGTTACTCGTCCTAATGTATACATATTGAGCTAAATGGACCAGCCAGGCAGGAAAAGGAATGGAGAACAACATTCTGAATAAAAACTTAGGAATGTTCTAGCAACATTGGTTTGGAAGATGTCAAGTGAGCATCTGAAGTTACTTCTTCCTCTTGACTGCAGTTTCTCATTTACACCCATGTCATCATTCGTTCATTCTCTTTACAGTTGTGGTTAAATTTCTGCTGCCAAGAAGGCAGGCGCATATTATGATTCCTGTGACAACCACAGGAATACAGAATGAATAAAATCCTCGAAGCCTACACAGCTGTAGTCCGAGCAGCGTGGCACTCACTCCTTGCTCAAAAGGATCAGCAGAAATGATGGGGGTGGGAGGAAAGAGAAGCAGCTGCCAGAACTCTTGAAACAGATCCAGCTGCCTCAGCAGCAAGCCCAGGGTAGCAGAGGCAAACACGGCATCAGCATTTTGTTGAAGCAAAGACCATCACAGCAGAAGTATGCACAGTATATGGTTTCATTGACTTCTCTTGGTGCAGTAACTGGATGGCCACTATATATAAAAAGCAGAATATGAGGAGTAGCCTTCCTCCAAATTTGTGACCCACTTGCAGCAAGGGACTGCAGCAATCAAAGTCCACCAAATGATGAACAAGGAATGAAGTCACATGTTTGTACATGGTGAAAGGCTGCAGGAAGGCTATGTCCATTCTGAAGAAGACGTGGCTCAGGCAGTAAAGGAATGGCTGATTTGTGGGACTAGAGAAGCTACACAGCTTAGTCAGCATTAAGGATTCCCTTTAAGATGTCACATTGCAAAAGAAATGTTGACACGAGGGGCACCTACTGAATTAAAAGGTATAATCCCACATGCAGAAAAGGCCCTTGAGAGAGGAGAGTTGAAAGTTAGAAACTCAATTCCTCCTATGCAATACTCATATGGGGTGAAGACTGCATAATGATCTGACCACATTCATTTTTGGCTCATTTAAAAATATGCTTTTGTTTAATTACAGACAGTATTTGGCAACTGTTTAAAAAACTAAGTAACAAAGTAAAACAACCCCCCCTCCCAATTCAGGAAAGAAGAAGAGCTCTTGCTAGCACTGAAGGTGACAACTGATTCACTGCATAATCCCATCCAAATATGAAACTCAAATGTCACAACTGAGCCCATGCTTGGGAAGCAACGGTGAGTCAAAACAAGCTGTACTCACATCAAGATATTCATCCAGGCCTAGCTTTGTAAATTCGTACTGGAGGTGAACTCTGAAATTCATGTCTTCTACTGAGTGAACCACTATGTTGATGAACTGCATACATGCCACCTGAAAAACAAGAAGCACCCGAAAATGTAACCTGAGAAGCAACAACGATCTGCCCTTTATCATGCACAGGAATGAATTAGGAGAGACATGGGTATGGACATGATCCTACCTAAATCTCAGGCTTAAGGCTGAGAATCAGGAAGGGGAAAGAACCGACAGCAAATGTAATCATATGGCTGTGGCGGATAAGAAGGCTACCTGATCCAGAGGTGGTGGGTCAGTCCGCTTTCTTTCTTACGACAGACCTTTAAACTTTCTGTTTAGCCTAGAAGTCCTGGCTACAAATTTGAAACCTGGCTGATACAAACCAGTGTAGAAAGAAAAATGATTTGGACAGCATAAATAGTTGCTCTCATGAGGATAAATCATCACTTTCATGCCACTCATGCATATATTCAAGGAGCTGGAGCTGTATGGTTTACTGAAGCAAAATATCTGGATTATTTTAAATAGCACTTAGCTCGCCAGCGCAACAACATTCTGTCTGCAAAATCTTCTGTATATCAGGAAAATATGCTATTTTTGGGAAAATATGCTACTACATACTTAGTACTATTGTTCTACGGCTATCCCATGGCACTGCTCAAGTTTCAGGGTGCTTTGTGACTAAACTTTTCCTGGGTCATGGCATGGAACTTTATGAGGGGTGGGGGCAGACAACATTATCTTCCCTTTGTAATTCTCCTGTGTTTTCCCACTGCTTTCCTGGCCAGAAACATACCTGTTACAGAAGGAAAAAAATGAAAAGCTGTGCCGGACCTTTTCACAGCTAGCACTAGCAGCCCTGAGAGAGCACCATGGAGCCTTCCTTGCTGACCTTTTCTCTCATTTCCAAACAAATACATTGTCTGTTCTGCTAATGAACTATTGGCAAACGTCAGAAGCCAAAAATGATTCAAGAATGCAAGGAGGCTCAGGAATCCCTCAAGCAAAGCCTCCATAGATTTGGGCCTTCTCTGACCAAGCCAGTTCCATTCCCAACCTCCTGAAAGTACGTGTCACAAGCTGTTTCTATACTCATGAAGATCTAGTTGAAACCAGATGGCAGTCTAAGTATGTCATTTGTCAAACCATGTGCCATTAATTCTCAGTTGCTGCTTCTGCATAATTATTCTATTTCTAATCATTGGAGAAAAGGGGAGGGAGATAGAAACAATCCAAAGATAGATATTTGAAGTAATGAGACATCCTCACTTCCCAGATGCACTGTAGAAGCGGATATCAGTGGCCTTTAAAGAGCAGGGCTTGTTTAAAAAAAAAAATCTGTAATTTTGCAAAAGGTTGGCACTTGGTACAACTTCAAGGGATGCTGGAATTTAGTCTCCAGCCTGCCTCAGTCACCTGGAATGAGGGTACAGCTACGTCTAATTTAAGTGTTTAATTCTCATTAACCTCTGTCTTCCAAAAAGTCCTGGCAAAAGATGTAGCAAGAGAGTTCCGCTAGACTAGTAAATGGCTAGAGCAACTCAACTTTACCTCATAATATACTGTCTTTGCCTGAACCAGTTGTGTTTGCCTGCCTACTGCTACATGTATATGGGAAGAGGAGGAGACTTTTTTGTTTTGGATTCTGCTGCTAGTGTGCATGGCTAAACAAGTAAGCAATTGTTTATTTAGTGCCTCGACCACTTTTGTTGTTTCAAAAACCAGATTTGGATGCAAATTGGGGTTTGTTGTTGGTTTACAAGTCTTCGATCGTTTGGAAGCAACAAGCCAGGATTCCTGGTTCAGGCGACATACTAAAGGGTTTTTCTAATTATATGTTGTGCCATAGGAGTAGGATATAAGGACTATCCGAAACAATTATACAAACAGAACCGTACAGAGATTTAACTGTAGAATATGGATACTACTGCAATAACACCAATCTTGGGCACTGAAAATCCTACAAGGCTGATAAAACAAGAGGGAGTGGCATAGACAGTGTTTTATACATGCAGAAAACAAAGTTAGTAAAGTAAATGACATTCTGTGCCTCTGGGCACTTCAGTTCTAGAACCTGAGCTTTCCCAAAAGAATTAGCTGTAGATTCAAGGGAGGCAAAAGTTCTTCACACAACCCATAAGTGACTTCTGAAATTTTCAGTCAACAAGCTAGTGATGGCCACTAGTTTTAGACAAATTCACAGGAAACACAAGAGCCAGTGTGGTGTAGTGGTTAAGAGCATGGGACTGGGACTCAGACGATCAGGGTTCTAGTCCCCGCTCAGCCATGGAGCCAACTGGGTGACTTTGGGCCAGTCACAGATTCTCAGCCCAACCTACCTCACAGGGTTGTTGTTGTGGGGATAAGATGGAGGAGGACATATAAGCTGCCTTAAGCCCTTTGTAGGAAAAAGGCAGGATATAAATAAATAAATAAAAATGGCTCAGTGGCTTATGTCTATGATAACCAAATGGAACCTCCATTTCCAGAAGCAGCATGCTGCCAAATGACCATTTTTGGGAAAATATAGAAACGGGGGCAGGAAAGGCAGGAGACAGTGCCTTCATGTCTTGGATGTAGACTTTCCAGAAGCACCTGGCTGGTTCTTGTGGAATTGGATGATGGACAATGTATGAACCCTAGTACTTCTTCTTAATTTGCATGCCAGCTGATTTTCAGCTCACTCTTCTAAGAGGGAATGCCTGCATTGGTATGCCTCACTTTCTGCTCTGGAATCTTGCAGAAGGGAGTAAACTTTACTCCCTTACCCATAGTCAGTACAGAAAATGGAAGAGGATGCTAAGAGGCAGGAGCCATGGCTTAGTGGTGAGACATCTGCGCTGCATGCAGAAGATTCCAAGTTCAGTCCCTGGCATTTCCAGGAGGGATGGAAAAACTGGTGCCTGAAACTGTAGACAGCTGCTGCCAGTCAGAGTAGATAGTACAGGAAAGATAAACCCATGGCCTGACTCAGTACGAGACAGCTTCTTATGTTCCAATGTATCTTGCTCCCTTGGCTTCCCCATCCCACAGTGATGAGGAGGAGGAAGTGCTGCAGCCATACACTAATCCAGCTTTCCCCAGCCGGTGCCTCCAGAGTCACTGAACTACAACACTCATAAGCCCCATAATTATGGGATATGTAGTCTAACACTCCTAGCTGGAAGACTGCTCTAAACCCATCCATAATACTAACACCTAGCGCTTATAGAATAGAAATTTAATGGGTGAGTTTGATAGTTAAAGCTGTCCTGTTACACAAATAGATGGACTCCCTTTCCATACCAGAACAAAATTTTTGTGTAATTGTTTTTTGTATATTTTCCTCTCTCAGTAAAAGGAATGTGGAATCAGGCAACAATTAAGTACAAATGAACTGGAACCTGTTAAAAATGGAAGTGCTAATTTTATCTACAGAGCAGGAAGAGGAACAGCTGTGATGTCACTTCCCCACAGATGCTCCAATTCATGAAGCACACACAAGGAGCTATAGACTCCAGATACTTATTCTGCCTTCCCTGAACTAACACTTTCTTTTGCTTTAAAATAAACATTCCTAGACCTATTCTGGAGAAATCTCACTAATATTTTAGGGTTTTTTCCAAATTAGTTGCTTTCAAAAATGGCTATCAGTTGTGGCAAATTCTTTGACTGCTTATGAAGCTATTACTGCTTCTGTTTGCATTTTCTGCTCAACAGCTACTGTGTTCAGGTCAGTAGGGGAGCTCTTGAGAGAATGAAGAATAGGGGAATCTGAACTCAACTAGTCATCCTAAAAGTGCCACATAAATTGGTACAAAACCTACTTTCTCTAAGCATGAAGGAAACTAAGAAATTGTAAGCATGGGAGTCATAAATTGCTCCCAATGTGTCTTGTTTGTGTATGTATTAACTGGATTAGGTTTTGCATTGGCCGAGAAATATACTAGATTTTGTAATCTAGTACAGCACTAAATACCATTAACATAGTAGCTATAGAAGATTAACAACTTTCGAATGGTAAGTCTAAAGAGACAAATGTTTAGCAATGTGCCACATTTCGCCCATAGCACATGTCCCTTGATGCTACCAGGCACAGTGGAGTAACCCCTAGTTTTTGTAGCCTTCTACAGTTCTCAAATGGACTTTTTTGTAAGATTTTCCTTTTGGGCACATTTGTTCAAAGCCCTGAAATGAGAGTCAGTCTTATTAGCTGGAACCACAGATTTGGATTTGAAGAACTCCTCGTGGGATGGGACTTTCTCACCCCAAAAGTCTTTCCCCAAAAGTGCTAGTCCCAAGACCTGACAGTCCCCCATGAAGGGCATGAGATGCGGTGCAGCAATGGAAGGAGAAGTTACCTACTTATAAGTGAACTATATCCTTAAAATAAAGTAATAAAAATAATCCAAAGTCATGAGTGGGGAAAAAAAAGATGGCAAGTACACCATGATAGAGAGTATGGTATCTTAAGTTCATTACAGTTACCATGAAATCGATATTGTTATCTTCATTTCGAAAATGTTCCATCAACTTCTCAAACCGCTGTTTTTCACCACAAACCTGGGAAAAAATGCAGAATGTTTTATTATGCATCTGTACACTAGAGGGAGTACAAAAAACATCACTGAAAAGCTTTGAGCTGGAAATGCGCAGAATTAGTTGGAATGAGGAGCAGCTTCACACATGCTAACCATTTAGCGGTGCATGAATGAGCACAGGCAAGCTTCGAGCTCGCATGCCCCCTGCTCTGTTCCTCCTCCAGCACGGCCAGAGGTCTTGGAAGCTTCACATTTCATTTTCAATGAACTTTGCTTTGTTACATCATTCAGAACTAAGAATCATAGCACTGCTTAGGACAGACAAACCAACAGCAAGCTGTGGTTTCTGCTAATGAGCAGGTGGCAAACCTATGGTATGGAAGCTCACTCCTCTGGCTAAGCCACTCAATGTGTATTAGCCTGAACTGAATTAACAGGGTGGTTGTGATCATATCCCAGGCATCTTCATGTGGGAATCCATCTTTCCTCCTTGTCCTGGCCCCCTGCTTTTGCAGCTTCCCTCCCTTTCTCAGTGCTTTTCAACTATCCACTAAGAAATTGGATCGTTACCACTGTGCACAAATTAGTCTATGTGTAGTTTCACCTTGTCAATTTTGCATTCATGCGCATGAGAAAGACTGACTTCAAAAAAATGAATACAGTCGCACCATTTTCTAGGAATGAAAACAGGCCAACCCTAATCGCATATTTTATGTCTCAAAATGGGAGAAAAAACAGCAATGAAAGGGACAGTGATCAAAGTGGGGAAGAGGATACAGTATCTGTAGCAAAGCATACTGGGAGAGTGGCTGGAGAAACAAGGCATACAGAAGGGGAAAATCAAGTAAGAGTGAGTCCAATCATCTCTCATATTGCTCAGCATTACACGTGAATGGGGCCTCTGGGCCTTATAACAGTTCTACTAATGCTGGTTTATTCCAGTTCATCCCATGACTTCCATAAAATAACAAGCACAATGTGGCTTTTATCTTTCACCCAGTCTAGCCTACAATGGATTCCTATGAAACGTTTGCAACGTTCTGTCCCTAAAGCAAACTCTACACAGCGCATGGGATCAAAGGCTAACTATTCATAAATTCCTCAGTTGTGTCCTGAGGCAAACTTTTCTGAACAAAAATTTCTTTTGCTGCTACTTAACCCAAAACTGAGATCCCAATGACTCCAGAGTGGGCGAAGCTTTAATTACAGGTGTGCTTAAGTATAGGTTCGTGGTAATACATTTATGCCTGAATTCTGGAGCCACATATTTACACTCTTCTAAGAATGCTTCTATGCTAGCTAGCTGATGGATTATATTGTTCTTGCTGTAAAAGGCCAGATGAACAAGAGAGAAAGCACAGGGAACTGCAATGTTTGGCTGGTCTTGCTGGCCACACCAAAAACGAATGCCACCAGTTCCTTTCAGAAGCACCCCCACTGCCCCTGCTATGCTTCCAGGTGAGCTTGTTTGCTATCACTTGAATGAACCTTCAGCACCCCTTTAGGAAGGAGCAGTCAGTTGTCCCTTCCCCTTCCTGCTGGCTTTTTCTACAGGAAGGATCCTCAGGGAAAGGATCATGCCCATTCCAGCACTATTGCATGAAGGACTCCAAGTCTTTCCTACTCCAAAGTGGGTTGCCATTTTGGCCTTGCAGGGTGCTCAGGCAACCAACAAGTAACCTCACCCTTCCACCCAATTTGGGAGCAGGACACCTCACTAGGACAACTTCCAGTATTTCCTGTAACTTCAAAATAGGAGGAAGACTAGGAGTTCATTACACCAGAGTCACCATGACAAGACTATGCCAGTGAAGTATGCTGGGACTGAACAGGGGAAACCTGGGTTCAAACTCTAGCTCAGTTATGATGCTTGATAGTTGACCTGGGTGAGATAGCAACAGAATTCAAAAGTAGCAATGAAGAAGAATTACGACCGTATTTTTCTGTGTATAAGACGGTACTTTTTCTTAAAAACATTAACTTAAAAATGAAGGTGTGTCTTATACCCGGGCAGGGGGGATGTTGAGCATGGGCAGGGGAGCAGCAAGTGGGGGGTGCTGGGCAGGGGGACGAAGAGCCACGCGGGGGACAGCGAGGGGATGCGAGCAGACAGGGTGGTGGCGAGGCGCCACAGGGGGACGGCAAAGCGGGGGGACGGCAAAGCGGGGCATATGCACATGCAGCAGCACCTTGTTCGCTGGAGATAGGTAGGAAAAGTGGGGGGCATCCTATACATGGGGGGGTCTTATAGATGGAAAAATATGGTACATCATTACATTACTTGTGTTTCTGGACCATATCAAGAAAAGTTGGAGAAACTTGTTAATTTTTCAACAAATCCAATTTCAAATAAGGAGTTGAAATTAGCTGGAGCTCTCCTTTAGTTTCCAGCTCTTAGTTCCAAGTAAATTGCCAATTTGAAAAATAATTGGAATATACAATAGTTTAGCACATCAAACCTAGTTTGGGAATACACTGTACCATAGCCCACTAAAAAGCATTCTCCCTATGAGATCTCCGACTATCATTTGCTCAATTAACTTCAATTTTTACTATGCTCATGACATGACCCTAAGCACACATTTTCTGGTGCTTGAGCTTTCTAAAACAATGCAATCTGCTACCAAGTAAATTTGTTTAGGGTGTTTATTAAATGCAAATGATAACTTGCCCATATAAATATGTCACGAACAAAATATTCAATCCATTAAAAGAGAGAGCTGTTGGAAAATAATCCCTAATTCAACGCAAAATGTCATTAAACCAAGTGTATTTCCTGAACAGGCAACTGCAAATGAGGAGAACTGTTCCACTGGATTTTCTTTCTTTCTACAAGAGACATGGCCCACTATGCAGCTGCCAAAACTAAGAGGGGAAGTAGTAAAGCTCAGTGCAGATGGACTGTATATATCTGAGAGGAAACCTCTCTGGATGTGAGGAAATGAAGCATTTGAGAAGCAACTGTTGTGGTTGCTAAGTTTGTATACCATAACTTTAAAGCAAAGGGATGATTACGTGAAGAATTTTTCAAAGATCTTTAAGAAAGACATTTGCACTGGAAGGGCTGGTTGCACCATATAATTAAAATGGAAGCAAGCTTCAGCAGGTGACCTTCTCATCCAAGTGAATCATGAACAGTGTCTGTCATAATTGCAAATTACTAATGGTTTGCTGATTCAGTCATCAACCACAGTAAAGTACAAGCTCACAAGAACCACTGATAATTTAAATCAAATAACAGTAACTCAGTTCTGCCTATCATATCTCAGATTAGTAAGTACTTTCAAGTTTAATATCTTGGCATGCCCCAAAGTTGCTATATATACTTTATACTTTAATTGAGGACTTCCTAGTCTGTCTATGTATATTCAAAAAGTACATCCCACTGGGATTTCCTGTTAAGGGTATATAGTTGTACAGCAGGAGTGGGAAACTTCAGAAAGTCTGTGGGTCAGTTTCTAGCTCTAGATTCCCCTGGGCCTAAAACTATGGCAAGCTGTTCTGCAAGAGCTGATCCACACATGCAGCTAAATGTACCACACATGGAGACCATTTGAGCAGCAACAGGAACTGAGAAGCCAGCCCTGAGACTTCTCTGAACTTAGAATGGTCAGTGATGATGCAAGAATAAGATGCAGAATTCACTGAACAGAAAATTCAGTCTGGGGAGAAGAGACAGGAAGCAGAAGACAAACATGACCTAATTCTTCAATATTAAAGTGTTGAAAACACTTGAAATGACAACATTTCAACATTAAAGTGACATTCTCCAAACAATTTTTTTTTTTTAAATTCTTTATTCCACAATACTGAGACTGCAATTATTTCTTCTTATTATAATGGTCTAGTGTGATTTCACTCAAGGATATTACTATTTCAGGAAGGTGTTTCTTACAAATTGTCATTACATGAGATCACTGAGGGAACAACAGACCAATTTTCTTGCAAGATTCTGGTTATATAAAGAGTTGTTTAATGTTTATTAGGCTGAAAATACTTTCAGTTTTCTTTTCTTTTTTGAAAATAAGGCTACATACTTTGCTCCAGGCAGACATGATTGGCTCCTGTTTTCCAACATATCCTGCTGTTCCTAATAAAATTAAATTGCTGCAATGACAAATAAGAATAAAGCTGGATTCCTGTTTGCCATAGATTCTCCTCTTGGTTTACAGTGCATAAATTTGAATTTCTATTAAGCTCTTTAAGAGTTTGAGATTAAATGGTATATTCTTCCTCCACTGGAGGGAAAGGGAATGAAAAATAAACAGAGGTCATTTGCAAAACCACAGATGCTCAAGCTGTTTCAGAAGTCCAGCTGAATGTCCCAATACTGTATTTCCTGGCTGTCAAACTGATATGCAATATCTGGACTACATTCACATGTAGTTATTTACAACATTGTATTGCAGTCTGAACTAGAGTGCAGGCAGAACATTCAGATTTGTAAGCCTTTTCATATACAAGAAAACTGCTTGCTTCTCTTGTCCATGTAGGGATATTTTAAAAGAGAAAAGTAGAAATTTCTACACAGACACTTTTCAAAGTCGCCCACAAGACACACATTTTGCACCTGGTTACCTCTGTTTGAGACAGCTGAGAAACTTTTTTCTCATTTCAGTCCCAGCTGGTTTACATTGATACAGATAAGCTTAACTTTACAACGTTACCAAGTAGGTAAAAGTAATCTGCCTTTTTTCCCTCAAATAAATTCCTATTGGGTGAAGCTCAGCCAAACCAAGTTAACACTTTTAAATCAGCCTTCACAACATGGTGCCCCACAACTCCAAACAGGTCCAGACAGCAGGGGCATCTGGCTGGGTGAAGTTGCTCTAGGTCTGGCATGGCATTGCACTAATTACGCTGAAGTCTGCAAAGCCATTCAACAGTCGGCTGCTTCAAGAGTGGAACATTCTTACGTAATCTTGTTTCATTCAATTAAAACTTGTCCACTATTTCCTTCAACACTAGGACACCTTCACTGTATGAAAGCAAAACTTCTTTGGTGTAAATGTTAAATAAAATGGATTTGGATGGGATCTTTGGTAAGTCACCAGAGCTCAGTAATTTGAATCCTGAAGAAAGGGAAAGATAAAGAGATTAATTGTAGACCACCCTCCTGGGAGCACTTGAAAGGAGAAGCCTAGAACAGTGTGTCCAACAGAAGCATTTTAAAACAGAAAATAAAGAACAGATTTTTTTTCATAGTCTGATAAATTATAAAGGGATTTAACAGAAGTTGAAGGTGGGAAAGAAAAAATATCCAACTATCCATTGGGATGATCACCAGATGTCATAAAATCCATTTCCTTTAAAGGAATAAAATTGCCAGAAGTTAGAGGAAATGGATAACAGAATTATCCACAATAGCCAACAACACACATTCTTCACCAAGTGAGACATTATTCAGAACAAATAAATGTTTTTTTTAAAAAGCGTAAGTTTATGAAACAGGAAAGATTCAGTGAAACTTAATAGTTTATTTTTCCACTGGTTTTCATGGGATGATACCACTGCAAGGCATCCCTGATTTACCCTCCAAGAATCCAGAGCAAACTTTGCAGAACTACCTGAAAAAGTACACTGTACAGCTTATTTCTTCCTCATCTTCTTTGGAAACCAAACTATAGCTGTGGGGTGTGCCTGTTTTCTTTTTAATGAGGGGGCTTCCTTTCATTGTTCAAGGGGAGTCACTCAAATTTGGTGCTATTTTGGAAGAATGTTAACCTATCTATAGTTCTACTCATAGCACTCTACATATTCTATGCATGAGAAGAGGGCTTTATATGCAGAAGAGGCAGTGGGGCAGTGCTGCAATTCCTGCTCCTGATGTTCACCTGTGGAACATGGGCATCTGAATACCAGTGCTACACATGTAGGCTTCCATGCAGCTTGGAAGCCTGATCAGTTGAGGTTCCAGGCTGGAGCTCCGAGTGAGTCATCCTCCTACTCAGGCCCCTAAATTGAATGAATAGGTACAGCTTGTGGGACCAGCACAGCAGCACCCGATCCCTTGTGTCCATGCGCATAAGAGATTTTAAGAGAGCTTGCTTATGAGATCCTAAAACAACGCCTCCTGGAAGGGGCAAAAAAGAATTAAGCCCAATGAAAGGCTGCCTTTTCCAATATGGTGCCCTCCGGATATATTGAACTGCTACTCCAGACATGTTCCAGCCAGCATCACTGTCAGAGGCTTGTTGGGACTGGAAGGTCAACCCATCTGGAGATCACCAAGTTGGGAAAGTCTTCTTTAGGCGATTGTATTACATGAGAAATGGGAACTGCAACTCATGTCCTATAAATCAAATGAAACTCAGCAGGGATATATACAAAGAAAGCCATCATTAAAGATAAGGATTCCCCCACCCTTCCCTGCCAAATTGTATTCTGCTGCTGCTTTAAGGAAGTGCAGACTTCTTTGGTGTGCAGGGGGGGGGGTGTATACACATATGTATATATACATAGATCTCTAAGGTAACTGCAATATATTTGTAATCCTTCTATCCAGAGATGCTTTAGAGGCCGGATTAAACTAGATTAAACTACTGGAACTGACTCAAAATGTCTGCCTGGCTTCCTGCTCCATTTAGCTGCTCATAAATAAAAGCGAACAGACCTTCATACATCATTTTAATAGAGTGAAGAGCAACTTCCTTTGACAGACAGTGGCCAAACTGTGTTGGGACAATAATGAATGTAATTTATTAAGGCTGCAATGGGAGAGAGAAGTATATTAGTATATAAATGGGAGCAATGCTAGCTATTCGGGAGGATAACCAACACACTCTATTTCAACACAGAGGTATCTCTGGGTCAACAATTTATACTACAACAGATCCAAAGATGTTCATAATCAGTTGTAGAGAAGTTGTAGAGACTCTACGATCAGCTGTAGAGAAGCCAAGTATATTTTTCAATATTCCATTTTCTCAGTAGTTAATGTTCAATATTTTGTAATCTCATCCCCCCACCCCCAAGAATGCCACAGCCAGGCTGCCTTCTATCTATTATGTCTAGAATAGATAACACTGAGTTATATCCAATATTGGTTTAACTTAAAACCCATTGATTTCCGTAAGTTTACTACAGGAAGAACTAAAACTAGAAACAACTCAGACTAATAACTGTTGATTCTCCCAACGTGTTATTATTGCAAATAAGCAAAACTGGCCAGGGCACACTCTGGGCTTCTCTACATGAGACAGCTGTGATCCATCACCCATAGAAGTTTACAGGTCCTTTATCCTGTTTTCCAGGATTTCTGTTCTGAGAGCTTTCTTCACAGTTGAGAAGTCAGCTAGTATTTCCTGTTACGCTAAGAAGCACTACAAAATGGCCAGGTATGTTTTCATAATTGCACTATCCTGCAGTGCCACCTTGTGGTTCTGTAACAGAATTTAAAGAACAGCAGAAAAAGAAAATTCCCAGAAAAAAACATGTAAAGGATACATTCTTCCTTTTGCACAACTGAAGCAACAACCCCCTCTTACACATGCACCCTTCTTTGCCCTCCCCCATTAAGACACGGGGTGCTTGTTGAGGAACTGGTGGGAGAGTGGTGCTGCAGGGACATCCCGCTTGGTGGAAAACATGAAAACTGCAAATGGAATATGACGTCATCTGGATCCTCTATGAACATGGCAGGACAATGGCAATGTAAAAGATTCATCCCCACACAACACCTCCTCAAGCAACCACAGCCTCACACATGCTCACCCCTCCCCCCCCATTTCATCCCATTTCCCCTCCCTCACACATAAAACTATCCACCTGTTGGGACGTCCTACTCAACACAGAGTATTTCTACACCCAAAACGGGCTGCCTCAATCTTTACCCTAAGCAGGTGCTCTGACAGGAGATGTTATAGAGCAGTTCTTTAGGCCCCAAATTCCAACTGATCTTTGGGATGATCCTGAATTGAGTAGGCTGTATGTGAGTGAAGTGTGGCTTCTGTGTATGCTTCTGGCATTTTCAGCCACTTTTGAAAATGGTCTTAAACCGAACCCAGATCTGATTTTAATGGTGGGCTTTACTGGCAAACCCCCCAAACAGACCACACATACAAGAGAATTTTCACCTCCTCTCCTCCCATCATCTCCTCACCAGCAAGTGTGAAGTGGATACGACCCACTGTTCTGCCATCTCGTATTAATTTGTTTCTTTAAAACATTTCTATTCTGCCTTTGTCAAGCAGATATTTAGACCATATTCAGGCATTATTCAAACCACTGATCATGCAAGATTCCAATCCATGGGGATATCTCTGCACATACAACTGTGATATGAGGACGTCTCCACTGCAGGTGTTTGCACTGCAGGTGTGGATCACTTTGAGCAGAGCTATGCTGTGTCCTGACACAAAAGACGGGGGCACTCAGTGCAGCCCCATCCTAGCTCACATGGTAAGTTTTACCAGTTTCTACAGCAGCTGAATAAAGCTCATATAATTGTTTAGATTATAATATGATACACTGTGATTGTTTTCAAGCCGTACTAAAGAGTGGGGCAAAATGGATGAAATAAACAAAAGCAAATAGTAAATGTGGATTTCTTTGGTGTAGATTGATAAAGCTGAAGAAGCATTTCTGCTCTGCCAGAAACTGTGTTCCATTATTATTCTGTAATACATTATACAGTGTGGATACACACACATGCATTGTCAAGATATTCACTTCTTTTTCCCAAACTAGTTTTTCAGTCATGCTACATATTGCATAGTTTTCCCTGACTGCAAAAGCATCCTTGGATCTGTAGGTATCCTAATACTGTACCACACAGAGCCTTTAAGTTCAAAGTTAAGATGAAAGTCTGAAGGGATTGCTGGCCCTCCTGCTACCTGTGCTGCTTTGAGGTGATAGAATCTGTAGCCAAAGGACCTGGATGGCCACAAGCTGCCCACTCTGGCTTAAATAATAAAGTAGTAAAAGATATGGTTACTAATGTAACTTGCCAGTTAGGTCATTCTGCATAGAATAAATATCTATTTGTGGTCTAATGGATAAAAATTTGAATTGTGGGAGAAGAACAAGTTAATCTGGAGCCAGGGGTCAGACTAGATGGCCTGGGAGACCCCTTCTGACTCACTCTGTTTCTATGTTTCTAAATCTTTACTGAGTAAAGGAAGTCAGGCAAATGAGGGAAGGGTGGAGAGGAAAAGGGGTAAGAGAGCAAGCATGTAGAGGAGTAAGCAGACATGTACATGAAAAATGTCATGTGCAAGGCTGGTTAAATATAAAGCGACTGCTATGAACAAATGTTATGCATTATGAAGCACAATAGTCTGACTTTAATCAGGAGTCCTCTTCCACATTCAGTCTGAATTGGATGTTACCAGATTCTTTGCAAAAGGAATCTAGGTTACCACAGTAGAAGTGGGATGGCGTGTCTGCTGAAGCATCTGCCCCATAGATATCCCAATGCATCCATGAACAGTTATGTTACTCTCAGACATGCACAATAAAGATCACCACCAAACTCAGCCGACCTTATCCAACAAAGCTGTCCTAGGCACATGTGACTCCCTAATAAAATAGATGGACCTACCTCTTTAAAATTATCAAAGGCAGATAAAATGATTTCATGTCCTCCTCTTACAAGGCAAACTGCTGCCAACAGTTCCAAGACCAGCGCCTTCGTTCTGTGCAAAGAAAGGGAAACAGAAATCAGTTAAAATAATATGATGGCACACATTTTGCAAGACAGATGTAACGACATCTGAAAACAATATTTTCAATATTCAGCTTCTGCTTCAATGCCAATATCTTCAAGAGCAGATGCACAAATGTACAGGAGCTCCTTGAAGTTCTAGCTTTCAAGCATTCTTCCCTTTTTTAAAAAAATCAACATATACAATTTAGTTGGTATACATTCAAATCTGAATCTGTTAATGTGATTACGAGTCTAGACAAAAGCACGCTGGTCAGAGAAGGAATTAATGTAGCACACATAAATGGAGAGCAACTTTGATCAAGAAAAAGAATGAACTCTGCACCAAGAATTCTAACATGGAAAAGACCTTTACCTGGGGTTCTTGTTGTTCAGACTTAGTGCAATTTCATTAACAGCATGTGGGTGGGACATTACCATATTGAATCCATACTGAAATGGAAATTGGAAAGAAAGTTCAGTATCTGGAATGCACTCTCATATTAAAAACGCAAAAATAAAAAGCAGGGGGCAAATTAGCACAATTTCACACATTATATCATGGTGAACTCAGGTCTGACACAAAACGTACCATGCAACTCATGGCACTTTGATTTAGCTATGATGCATATTTATATTGTATGTTTGTATTATTATACTCCACCTTAATATACTGTGTATGACAAGAGTTGTAGAAAATTTTTAAATAAATACAAAAAAAAAAAAAACTGGGACTCAGAGCCAGTTCTTACACTCTGACAAGTCTATCTGTCAATATTTGTATTTCTAAAGACATGTTAGGTTTTTAGCTTGACATATTTACAGCTGAAGACTGGACTGGGTAGAAGATATAATCACCAGATCTGGGGGTTTCTACCTAGCCCTGGGAATCTATTCCAAACAAAACCAGTCAGCATTAAGTCTAAACATAAACTATAATTAAATAAGGCATACCAACAGCTCTTTCCTCCAACACCTCTTGGCAAATGAATATTTGCATTCATATAAGAATGTGCAGAAACACAACTCAAGGATGACTTTCAGTGTTTCTGCCCCATTTTCTTTTCTTTTTTTAAATTCCTTCTTTTAATCATCTCAGTTCATCTTGCATGTTCATCAAAGTATCTAAAATGTTAAGCTTTTCTGAAGGCACACATTAGGAGTTGTTTTGAATTCTTCCCTAAGGAAATTCTTTGAGAGTCTATGCCAGCCTTCCTCTAGCTGGTACCTTCCAGATATTTACACTGCAACTCCCAGTATTCCTGCACATTAAGGGGTAAGACTGATAAGAATTGTAGACCAAAAACTTCTGGGCAGCACCACTTTGTGTGTGGGTGATATATGCAACCACTACAGCAAAAGCTATTATAACTGAAAGCACCTCCTCATTTTCCTAGTTGTTCACTCTGTATTATACCGCTTAAGTATAATATTCAATAGCCATCAGATGTGACCTTTATATGTCAAAGAAATCAATGTTCTCTCCACTACTGTTGTTGAGGATTATTGCCTCACAATGGTTACTGACAAATAGTGAAACTGCGGTAGGGATGGACCCTCCTTGCCACCAAGTATGCTAATCAGGTGTGTCCAGTCTTAACTGCAATATACTTACTAGTTAACCAGACTACTAATTTTTCATTACACCTTTAAAGAATACCAGTGTTAAAACCAATGGGACAACCACTAATTTTCCTCACACAGGTTTTTGTTCTGATGCTTTAAATAACATTTTGTGTCCATATGACTAATTCTTTTCTAGTTTTATATAAAGTTGCAAAAGTTACTCCTGTGTCTGAGAAAAAGAAGCCTATTATGACACAATTTTAGAATACCTCCACTGAAAGTTATCCATTCAAATTATCAAAATTCAGTACCTGGTAATTCATGATGGCACGCAAACACATGATGCAGACGTGAACATCATCTTTTTTACTCACTAATCTTGAATTTTTAAGTGTTCTTCTGCTTGGTAAGGTGTTATATCTACAGAGAAAAGAATGGTCCAATTAACTATTGGTTATTAACAAAAATGATGAAAGAAACCAGATATTTCTTCTTTCTGTAATCACTTGTAAAGACACATAAGTAGTCTCACTGTTGCTCTTTTTGTTTAATAGCAGTAACAACAGCCAAGCTTATATCATCATGCTGAAAATTTCTTAGACAAGTATCATAAACAAATTAACAAAGTAAGCTCCTTGTAAGAAGACATTTCAATGAAACTTATGATACAATGAATGCAAATAGAGCTGGATTTTATTATGTAGTCATATGAGGAATTACAAAGGCCTTATATTATGAGAATATTGGGATGATTGTAAACCAATTTGTGATTTGTGAAAGCAAGAAATAAATAAATCCTTATATATTTGTATCTTCCAAGAATGTACCCTACCACCTTTCCTGACTCACAGACACTCAAAACAAACTTATTTATGAGAGCAGGTGAATATGTAAAGGTGTTGGCTTAACAACTGTTGACATTGTCCTTATAATGTTGCAACCTGTCAAGCCTCGGCACTCCTTCAGTACACAAGGTCTGGGATAATCATTTAATCACTGTTGTGTTATTTTGGTCCTAGCAAATCCACACTCTCCTTCAGAGTTGCCAGTCTCTTCCCAAGTGGCGTTTATCTCAAAGCGACCTACAGCCGAAAAACTGAAGTGCCTTTGCTCACACTCTTTCATCTACATATTTTATACCTGTTACATTATCTTCCACCATATAAGCCCACCATTATCTTCAACAGCATAAGCACCTTAGCACAATAGAGGTCAAGAGAAATATATTGAACATTTCAATAGTTATTTGCTTGGAATGCACCAAGAACTTGTCTATGTACACAGTGAAATCCCATGGCAACTTTCCTGAGACGGTTCCATTTCAAATGGCAAGTACGCAATCACATATTCACATGTTCCCCGTTTATGGAATGAAGATCCAACATGGCTTTAACTGCCATTTTTGTGCCTTTTCGTTTCAATCATGTTAGTTTTGTATCTCATAGTCCCCTCTTACATATCTTGCATCTGGGAAATTAAGAGAAACCCAAATTCATCTTTCTATCAGCTTACGCATGCACTCTCATATTTTGCATAGTTTTACAGAGCATTTTTCCTATTTTGCGTAACATACTCTGACTCTTCTGCCAGAAACCTCATCTCTGAAGAATATATTTAGCAGCACTTTCAGTTTGTTATTTTTCCTGAAAGTGACTGTCTTTGCTCACCCACATTCAAAAGCTTAGCCCTGCTGCTATAAAGGGATAGAAACTTACTTTAAAGAAAGACAAAAGATGGTATTTTTAGCAAGATGAATCTATGCCCACTAGAATACGCTGTGACTTTTCTACACTCAGGTAAGCAACCACATGCCACAAGATTAGACCATAATCACAAATATGTATCTCCACTGATTTTTAAACTAAATATGCAGGACCTATACTATTATTCTGCTGCTCTTTCAATGCAGCTCTATGGGTTGAATTGAGTCTTCTTCAAAAGGACTCAAAGAAGTGACTTTTCAAACAAGCATACATTGCCTGATAGGATATCCTACCGCATACATGTATAGCCCTTGGGATCTAGGCTTAGTTCTTCAATCGTTTCCATTTGCTTAATTAAGTAACATTCATGGAAAGCTGGTTTTATTAGGCAAGCCATAAAGCTGTACTTTAGAACGCCAATGTCTGACAAAATTCAATTGCAATGTAGCTCCTTATCCTACAGTGCATTAGGAAAATATACTTTTATTAGCATGATTTATCTTCAATATTACTTTAATATTCGGCTATAAATACTCATAGATTTGGTACTTTTTAATAACCTGGTATGTCTAACTGCCAAATAAAACAACCCGGTCCTATTAAATTGAACCAAATAAAAGCTAATTTTTCTAAAGTTGCTTTAGTCGTTGCTTTTAATGGCCATTTTACTCAATCACCTAGCATACCGTATTTTTCGCTCTATAAGACGAACCTGACCATAAGACGCACCTAGTTTTTAGCGGAGGGATCCATGGAAAGCTTCCTGATAATCACAGGCACATTCCCCATCACTTCCCCGTGGGCTTCATTAAAAGACGGGTTGCCATTTGAAAACACACATCGACCTGTGATTAACAGCTCTCACCTGCGCCGGAGGAGGGGGGCGGAGCAGGGCAAGCCGAGCGTGTGCCGGCCAGGTGTGGTGCAGCCGGGCCGGCAGCATGCTGGCGGTGGTCTTCTGGGAGGTGGGGGTGAGCAGTCCGTCTCTCCGTGCGGCCGGCGGGTTAAAGCCTGCGGCTCCTCCTCCTCCGCACCGCTCCCCCTGAGCGGCACAGCTCTCACCTGCGCCAGGGGGGTGGCGGAGCAGGGCGTGCCAAACGCATGCCAGCCAGGTGGTGCCACATGGTGCAGGCGGGCCAGCAGCGTGCCAGCAGTGGTCTTCCGGGTGGTGTGGCGGCGGTGGCAGCAGGTCTTCCCAGGCGGTGGGGGTGAGCAAGCCATCTTTCCGTGCGGCTGGCAGGTTAAAGCCCATGGCTGCTCCTCCTCCGCACCGCTCCCCCTGAGCGGCACAGCTCTCACCTGCGCCGGAGCGGGTGCGCGGAGCAGCATGTGCCGGCCAGGTGGTGCCACATGGTGCAGGTGGGCTGGCAGCGTCCCGGGCGTCGGGCACACACACATTCGCTCTATAAGACGCACAGACATTTACTTTTGAGGGGAAAAATAGTGCATCTTATAGAGAGAAAAATACGGTAATTTACCAAAGCAGCTCACTGAACTATATGAAGCCAAAATATACTGGCCTGGCTGCAATGATCATTATGTCTGCATTTACAATGAAACCCTTGCTTACCACTATAAAGGAAAGAGAAGTTCAATGTTACCAAGTTTCATTTGAACGCAGAAAATATTTCCATTTGCATTACAGCAACACTCCTGCCAACTGAGCCTCACTCACAACCACCGTCACGTGGTAACTGAGATCAGTATGAGATCATCGCAGCCTTTGGGTATTTCCATAAGCAGACGTTCTTGTTCATCAAAGCCAGCTGTATATTGCCAGGGGGCAGGGTTGGGGAGAACGTGTGTCTCATACTGTTTATTTCACGCTGAACCTGCATGCAGAAAAACTTGCCGGGAGCACACCTGCCTTGCTGCTGAAGACAGCAATTTATGAAGTGCACCTGCCCCACCTCCACATTCACAGCAAGAGCTTCGCTATTTTCTCCAAACACAAATCATGCTCTCCAATGGTAATCAATAACTCAGGATAGTGTATGCTAGCTATGACTTAAATCTGCAATGTACAGAAATTGCAAGCAAATGATATCTCCCTTCGGCACAGAATCAATCAATGTGGCTGAATTCTCTTTCATGAGCATAACTTGTGAAGTGAAAGACATCTGTGGACTTTCGTGGGAACATATACTTGAGATAGATTGAAAACTGAAATAAGGTCGTGTGCCAGGCCTTGCAGAGATCCGCTCCTTACTATTCATACACAGTTCATCACAAAGGCAAAATGAAATACGCTATTTCATCTGTAATGTCAACCATCAAAGCTAGTATGAACTCCAGTTTGGAAAATCCATTTAAAAAAAAAATCAAGCACAGTACTGCAATCATTTCAATTACTCAGTAACTACACATTTTTCTTAGCTACTCCGTTATGTTAAAATATTACTTTAATTGGAAACAGAAACAAACTTTTAAGAAAGCTGAAAGAACAATGTCAAAAACACCGTGCATTGCAATGAACTGTGTATGAATACAGTTGACGTCAGAACAGCTCTCGGATCCAGATTTCACGTCAGGGATGACTGCCACTTGACACCTGGGCAGTAATCCTCTGATCCTCACACACTGTCCCAGAGGTGATGGAGTGTCTGGCATCCCCACCTCCATGGTTTCCACCACCACCACCTCTGAGACCACAGACACTGCTCGGGCCTCAGAACTGGGACTATGGAAACTGGTCCCTCCCCCTGCAGCCTCCCACAGGAGCCAAGGAATCTTAGGGCCTCTCCCACCCTGACCAGACCCCAGCATACCTTGTCCAGGCAGCTTCAAGGCCCATCTAAAGGAAAAAATGTACAACAATCAAGATGGAGAAGTGAGAATCATGGCTGCCCTCTCTGTCCTGCTGGGAACAGCTCACCAGGGCACTGGTTACTTGGAAGCTTCTGAGATCAGAGGATCCATCTGATTTTTGCTGGAAGATTGCCCGTAAGCATGTTTGTCAGGAGGTTGAGCATGGGCCTACTCAGCAGCTACTTCCAAGCTCTGAAACTTATCAGGGAGATTTTCCAAGCCCCTTCTCTGATGAACTTCCCTCATCAGGTAAAGAGATCCAGCTAGGCATTTGGCTCTAACCACCATAAACACCCAAGTCGTTCAGCTGTTTGATTAATTACTGTTTTGCCTCCTTATTTTTATATTTTGATTTTTACCTTGTTCTACCTTATTCTTATCTCCCCGAGTGTCATTTGGTGGAAAGCTGGGAAACAAATTGAACCAAAAAGCACAAAATAATACATACGCTGTTCAGATGTGTTCTGAATTAAGTGCATGCAGTGGGTGTGGGGCTGTTAGAAAAGCACATATAGAGATAGCACAAAATATAGACACACTATTTCTAAATCCTTGAAAGAAAACATAAACCAAACTTTACACATGCATACTGCTCATGCCTGACAGAGAATGTATTTTGTACCACAGGTGAGCATGTACTTGAGAATAAGATCGAAGAAAGAATCTGCCCTGATCTGGAGAGATGGCAATCTGGGAACTGAGGCACTGTGTTGCCTGCCCATGTGCCCGCAAGGCCCACTGCCAGTGCGACAGAGGGCTGGTGTGTGATGCACAGAGACCACGAAGAGGAAGGGGAGGCTCTAAAAGCAACCTGAACCGCGTGGAACACGGCAGGTCAGCATGCACGGTAAAATCACATACGTACATTAAAAACCTTTACAGTGATAAAAGAACCATTTATAAAGAAACATAAAATGAATGAAGTCGCGCACATAAAATTATCTTGCCAAGCAGTATTAAAATCTAATCCACAGTTGCATCTAAAATGGCAGAACAGTACAATAATTTTAAAAAAACAAACAAACAAGAGAGAGAGATCAGGAAATGCCAAGAAAACAAATATATCTACTGTGTGTTCCCAAATGCTTCCAGGCAAAGGGCCTGACAGAGCCTTGAAGGGAACCCATTCCAGCAAGGTTGTCTTGCAGTAGCAGTACTGCTCCTGCCTACAAATTCCTATTAGAACTGCCCTGTCCCATATTGAAAGGAACATGCATAAGCAATCCAGCATAAGAATACTAGCACTGTCATGGCCTGGTGCCCACAGGTATATATCTGATCTGAATACTAAGCTGTTTCCATTACAGCTGACCAAGCTGCAGTCAAACTGAATGGATCATTTGTGAAGGGTCTTCAATAAAAAGGAAGCATTTTATTCCAATCAAATATACCAGTCAAATAAGAAAGATGTGCAAATGTCCAACTGTAGATTCTTAAACCAGTTATTTCTTTGGCAGTACACTGGGACTCTACGTCTCTTCTCATCATATATGGGCATCCGAAACCCAGATTCTATGGCTTGGTAAAGTAACAGAGGGCGCAATCCTATGCATGTTGAACAGAAAGAAGTCCTGCAACTTCTCCAGGACATTTTTTCTGGCCATACATGTGTAGGATTGCATCCTTAAGTGAGGTTATAAAATAAGTGTTTCTTGCTCCAGGCAGTGCAAATGGCCGTTGAAGAGCTAAGCTCCAGCCACCCTTCCTTCCTAATAGGTTCCACCCCATCCCATCCAACCCTCCAAAGAGACTGCAGGCACAACGTGAACAGGAATAGTTCCTTCAGTAAAGTCATTTAAATTAACACATCTAGGATAAAAGCCATGATTCCTAAAAAAAGCTTCTTTAAGGTCAGTCGAGGTCTGGTTGAGGAACAAACATATATTGTTTCCTCTATACTTTAGGGGTAACAATCCATAACCCACAGAACCATTTACAAGGAAGATTGGAAAGCAGAATTTCCTTCCTGATATACAAATGATCCTTGCTTGTGCAGCATGGTTATGTACTGGTGGTGGCTTTAGCATGTGCTATTTTATTTGGAAAAAAGTCTGTAGAGATTAGGGTATTATCTGCAACTGTAACATCCCCTTTGTTTAGTTTTGTTTTGTTCTGTTTGGGGGGGGGGGAGTTGTTTGTTTTTTGTTTTGCTTTCTAGTGGCAGAAAACACAGGCATCAGTAGTTCACTTAATGGAGCTCTTGACCAACCTAGACTGAATGAAGTTATACCGATACCCTGCTTTCTATTTCTTTTCTGCTAACAAATGTTAGGACAAAGACACCCTCATATAAGCTGCTGATCTTCATTTTCTTCCCAATGCAGAAAGATTGCATCTTTTGATAGCATGTTTACTCTAGTAATTAATATCACATGTTTCCCTTCTTGCCCCCCCCCCGCACTTCCTTTTTCTTCTTCACTCTCTCCTTCAAAGGCAAGCTATAAAGACAGACTCCAGAAAGTAAGACCATGTGTACATCCCCACAGTTTCAAAGGTTTTCTTATTTTCAGAGTATGAACTGCACAATGCCCAGTCCATAGCAAACCTTACCATGGCCATGAAGTCACTAGAAGGCCTTGGACTCCCTCATTATTTTTCAGCCACCCATTGCTAGATGAAGATACTGCCACCAAATGGCTGCATGAACTCCTGGCGTTACGTGCACTCTTTCAGCACTCCCAAACACTGTATAAATAGTAATTGTGGTATTAGCATCAATCAAGGCAGCATGTTTGAAAAGGAACAGCTGCTGCTCCTTGACATGCACAGTCCTTCTCTGACACATCACAGACTTGTATGCACAATCTTGCAGAGGAAGCTGACGGTGTGCACCAGTTTCTCCATTTACAACTTTTTGGCACAATCACTTGAAACACACATATGAAATGTAAGCCGTTGCCCAATACTCAGTGAGTGATTTTCCAGTGACTAAACCAACCGGGATACACGGAAGCAGAGCCTTACTGGGAAGGACAAAACTTTGCCGCAGAGCAGTACACTTTTATGTGTGTTAGCTATGATGGAATAGGAAATGCACGATCACAAAAGAAAAATGAAAAAAGTGGCATTCGAGCCTATGCTGGAAAAGCGGGCAGAGTGTGTTGCTTGCCATGAATTAAGATACAAGCAACGTGTAAGAGGCTCCTGTAAGAGGTTCCTGTGACAGCCAGTCCATTCAGCAGAAGTGGGTCACCTGGTGCCCTCCACACACCTTGCACTGCAAGTCCCAGTTGGCATGACCAATGGGCAAGGATTATGGGAGCTCCAGTCCAAAATACCTGGCGGGCCAGGCAACAATGATGACACAATATACTTTCAACTGGAAAATTCGCTGTCTTCCAGGGAAAAGACTGTGCAATTCTTTGCAGGTACAAACAAGAGTTAAGTCCTGCTGCCTTCCATTAGGTTTCACTCCCATAAAAGCAAAGGCAGGAGTTCAGCCACAGTATTTCCAAATCTGTTTCTTCACATTTTTATGGGAAAAGAGTTTAAAACAAGGCAACACTCCCTATAATTATACTTCAAATGCAAGGTGTCACCATAAAATTTAGTATTATTTATTTTTATGATTTAATGTGCTCTAAATCATTCAGAGTTAGTTCAGCTGTCATGAAAAATGCTGGTCTAGTAACTTTGGAGACTGGAAAAACTACACATGGGCTTATCCAATACAGTGGGCAGTGCAAAGCAGTTTAAAGAAAATGCAAGTTATTTTCCATTTATTCTCTGCAATACAGAATTCTGGGGTCTCAGAAAACAACTGAACTTCAAAGTCCATTTTTTCTTTCTGCACATTGATCACCCAAAAGGCTTGTTAGTCCCAACCCAGCCCCAGGAACGGCTCAGCACTTAAGGGCACTATACGCATAATACGAAGTCTAAACTCGTTGTAATAGAGTAATACATGCCAAGTTGTAAATATATTAGATTATACAAAACTGTTTCTGAATTTCTTGGTGGCATGTGTGCTGCTTGCAAGTTAGTACAGGTCTAACTTCTTCCTGAATGTCATGATTCAAGTGTAATTTTTGTGTGTTTCCATAGTACCACATAACACACTTCCTTTAACAATGGAGCTTTCCAAATGGGAGCACCCCCAGCTGTATGGAAGAAACACAAAACAGGACTTCCTTCTTATTGACTATATGTGAAATGAATCAAGATGTTTTGCATCAGAAAGTTTCTCTTTCTTTCCTTCATTCTATATATATAATTTTATTTTTAACATTTTCTTATATTTAAAAATTATATTTTAGACACACACACACACACACACACACACACACACACACACACACGGAGAGAGGGAACAAAAAACACTCTACAGCCGAGAAAGCAAAATGTATTATCCTGATATTAGGTATCCCAAAAATTTGCAAATAATGTCCATTTTTCAGTGAATGTATTTATGCATTCCATTTCTTTATCTTCTATAATAATTTTGTAAGATTGCAATGTCTCATATTCTATCACACAAGGTATGTTTGGAGCAGCATTCTTTTAATTTGCTGCTATACACATATCAAAGCATACTGTATTTACAATAACTACAAAGACAGTATCATCAACCAAATCTGTAAGAGGACACAGTAATACTCTCCTCTTTTGGACTGCTAAGATTGTGTGGTATTGAGCAACTGGTGATATTATTAACAAAATTCAAATATTGGTCCAAAAGGCCTGTATGCAACAAGACAGCTATATGTCACCTGGTACTGGAGGTGGCATATACGTAGCTATCATGACTAAGAGCATAAGCAAAGCCATACTGGATCAGACCCAAAGTCCATCTAGTCCAGCACTCCATACACATGGTAGCAAACCAGCTGCCCACAGAATTCTCCAAGCAAGACGGGTCCAGGCCTCCTCCTGCCTGAGCTCCTCAGCAACTGGTGTGGGCAGGCAGGCCACCTCTGGTACATAACCAGCAAGGCTAGTAGCCACAGATAGCCACCTCCCTCATGGACCTGCCCTAACCCTTTCTAAAGCCACCCAAGATTGGTGGCCATCACCACTTCCCCCAGGAGCAAATTCCATGGTTTAAATATATGCCGTGTAAAGAAGTTCTTCTTATATCTGTCCTAAACCTCCCACCAATAAGCTTAATGAGATAACCCCAGGTTTGAGCATTACGGAAGAGGGAGAAAAATGTTTCTACTTTCTCCACACCATGGCATTATTAAAAACCTCTATCATGTTTCCCTTTACTGCCTTTTTCCTAAGCTAAACAGTACCAGTTGGTGTAGCCACTCCTCATATGGAAGTTGCTCCAGCCCTGATCCTTTTTGTTGCCCTTCTCTGTACTTTTTCCAACTCAAGTAGCTACTAATAGCCTTACTCTCGATTCATTTATCTAACCCCATCAAAAGCTATTCAAATTAGTAGCTGTTATTAGAACCTTTGCTCATTTAAAAACTGTCAGGAGGGGAATTATCAATGCTAACTCCAACCTGGAATGCCTGAGCAGGACAAACCTGGGGCCTCTGGGCAGAAGAAAGGGGCTTTTGCATCCACCTCTGCCTCCGATATGTGGAGCTTTTGTGGCTGTAACTGCTAACCTTCACCAAACCACAGATCTGGGGTAGCAGGATTACTCTGTAATAAAATACAGAGTAGAATTTGAAGAGCACCATTTACATTGTCTAAATAAATAGATCAGTGAAAAAAGGTGCATTAATGGCAAAGACCATGTAGGATTTGCATGTGGTACAAATCTGCATGGATGGATGTGAGTGAGCTCTACAAAACTAGACTAAATACAAGTAAGAGTCAAGCCTAGTCACACTTTGTATCTGCATCAGTGGCATTTTTTCCACCTACTTCCCACTCCCATGCCATAAAAAATTTACGGGTTTTAACAAGAGACATAATAAAGGGTGTGGGATAATAACAGAACAAAAAGGATAGACTGGATGTCAGCCTTATATATTGCACACTCACTGAAAATGAGTGAATGATTTAAGACTTTCTTATGTCAGTGGGACTACACTACACACAATCAACACTGGATACTACTGAAAGAGTTCAGCAGCTACAAGAAAACTCTGAAGATTATTACATGCCAAATAAACTTAGAAATAATTCAAACCACTGTAAGAGATTAAACTTGAGCTCCTTGTCTTATTTAGATGCACTAGATTTCATTTGAGCACAAGTTCAAATGGAAGGAAGATAACTGGGGGTGGGAGCAGGATCAGCTTCATTGCACATCCAATAAAAAATAAAGTCCCATTTCCTATAATGAGCAGCAAAACCTGATCATTTTTAAAGTGAGGCGATTCCATATAAAGAGAACACAAATGCGGCAATCAATTTTGCACACCAAGTCTTCTCGCAGGCACTTTCTCATTAATTTTTATAGTGCTTGAAACAATGGGCTGCATTGATGAACAGACAGATCGCTTTTTAGAAAAGGTTATGTATTAACTATGCATAAGCACAGAAAGAATTACTGAGAAGAGGCAATATATAGCTGCCTTTACAATTTTAGCTAAATTAGAATGCTACCACTTAAACTGATCCTGTATACTAAACCAGAGAGTTATATTTAGATAGATTTAAAAATGAAATTAAAAAGTAAACCTCATGATAGCACAAAGTTCTGAACAGAGGTCAAACTAAGCCTTAAAATTACATACATTACTGTGAAAACTAATCTACGATGAAATACTATTGATACAATCTAAACAGAAATTGTAGACTCCATGGTCTATAACTAAATCATTGTGTACTTTATAACTTACTATAGGGCAAGGGGAATTGTGAAAAACACAACATACACCCCAGAAGTTCCTCTCCACAGAATTTCAAATGGGTTGTTTATAACCGCCCCCCCAAAAAAAACTGAGTGACTTCAGCATATGCAATATAATGAGATAACCAACACTTGAGACACTGAAAGTCCCTGCCACTGGAACCTTTCACACACGACAGTGCAGTTACCCTCATTATAATACATGGGCAGCAGCGCGAGAGCTCCTGCTCCCATGTACACTTGCACTTTTCTGGGTGTTGCTTTACACCCACGACTTACGAGATTTTCCAGCTCGAAGCCTCGGCGGTAGAGTGTAAAGAGAAGCCGTTCCAGAGGCAGTTGGGTGAAAAGCAGCTCTGGCGGCGTTTGAACTGAAGTTGCTCTGGCAGACAAACCATTCTGATGGCATTTTGAAACAGGGTTGAGCATGGAGGAGAAAAAGAGAAGGAGGCAGTGAGAAAGAGGAGGTGACAAGGAGGAAGAGAAAGAAATGGTGAAGCCAAAATATTGATGAGGGAAAGGAATGGCCTGGGAAGAAGGCATTGATGCAGAAGGGAAAGAAGATTGACAGTAAAGAGATGCATGTAAACAGAGGCAGAGAGGTGAGGAAGAGAGAAAATGACACCTTGTATAATGCACACTTGAATTCTGCCTTTCTTCTAGAAATCAGGTGGGGGAAAAGAACACGGCTGAAATCCACACACCAAAACCTTTTAAAATTTGGTCATACAACAACTGATTTATCACATTTTAAAAATATGTCCTCCCAATGATCCTACAGCTTACAAGAAGCACGGGTAGACTGGTTTTCCGATGTATCATCAACCGTTCTACTGCAGTTAGCATAGCACTGGGTAGGAAGCTTTCAACCTGTTTGGCCTATCAGAAATGTCAGGCTACGCTTTTAGGAATGCTTCTTCTCCTCTTTTGCAGATCAAACGTAATCATGACAGCTTCCCAATAGATGACTTTTTATTCTCTATTTACTTTTGATAGTAATGCCAAACAAGCAAACCCCACAACATTTTCAAAATTTCAAAAAGATAAGAGGATGCAGATGTATGTTGTAGGAGAAAACCACTATGGAGTTTTAGTGCAAACTATGGCATAGTGCGTATTGAAGATTTTTTATTGGTAATTCTGCACAGTCTTAAAGGACTAGTGAAATTAAGCAAGAACTACTATGCAATAGTTAGAACTGTGAGCAGCAGTGAAGGTGTTGGACCACTGACAACTAAGCTGTAGTTCCAGTAGTCTACAAAGCAGGGATCCTCAAACCCGCGGGCTGCAGTTTGAGGACCCACGCTATAAAGCAATGCCTAATCCTAATCTAAGGCTGCAATCCTATAAACACTTGCATGAAATTACCTCCTAGTAAACCCTTGTTCAAGACAAGCATACAACTGTGTTGTAAAGCTACAATCTTAAACACACTTAGGTTTTTAATCTTCTGAATATGTATGCACAGAATTGTGCGGCACAGTTTCCTCTGGTATCACTCAGTATACCAAAAAGTCTGAAACACTTTCATACATTCTGAATACAAAGATGCTAACAAGGCAATATAAAACAGCAAGAGTTTGAACAATAATTATCTTTCATTTTCAAACTCATTCATAGTTTTACCAAGCAGTATAGGCAATATTTCTTACATGAAATTGAGATAACATCTGATGTCTAATTTAACACATCATGGGGCATCCCTCTAGCTTCCATTCTGTACTGCAATGTATATACATATAGTCCTACAGACTTGTCCTTCTAGGCATTGTCAAAAAGTCTCTAGACTAAAACATCCCCAAATTTCAGCCTACTGTTGAACATAAGCATGTCCAGGCACAATAGTACCTCATAATCTTTACAGGAATAGTTCTAGGGGGTACTTTTACATCCCAAACAATAAGCTCCACAAAGTAACAAAAGAAGGACAAGGATAACAGGTCATCCTTGTCTCTTTATAAAGTGAAGATTCTGTAGTAAACATAACTAAAATCCCTTGAGGGGAAGCTTTGCTATGATTTTTTTAAGTTAATAGGCCAAACTACAGTCATATGGGGAAAGAACAATGGCCCAAGCATTGTTTGGCAGATTTCTTGTTTTGCATGGTGTCGATTGCTTCAGCAAGGTAACTAAACATCTGTTTAGTGCATAAGAACCTTATTGCTTTGCCATTTCACAACATAAACAAAGAGAAGGATACTCCCCAGGACATAGTGATTATTAGACAATCAGCTGCAAAATAAAAACAACACAAGCACAGCTCATTACCATATAAATATTTTCCCCCTCAGGGAATATTCAATTTAATGAGGATAGGAGTGGCTTCTGGGAAGTTGACAAAATGTGTGACTTATGGCGATCAATGGTAGCAGATGATGATGTAACAATAGAGGATCCTCTCCCTTTTGAAGCCATTTATTCTCTGAAGTCCTCATATTCCTTACCTTAGAGTAGAATGTCTGCTAGAACGGGAAATGCTATTGCCAACAGGAGAGGGTAAGTTACTTCCTCGATGGAGATCTTCAATGGATCGACTCCAAGGTTTAGATTTGTCCATTGAGTTTTCCATGTTGTTCTCCAAACTCTCAAAGTCAAAGCTGGAAGGAATCAGATAGTCTTATGTCATGTGGCCTCAAAACAAAACAAAAAGATCAAGAGTGTACACCAAAACATGTAGGCAGCTTTTTCTTTTTGCTGCTGCACATCTGCAGATTTACTGTGTCCCAGTGGATTATACTCAATGATAAAGCATCAGAGCTCACCATAATATACTTCCCCTTGAGCTGAAACCATGTGGTGGATTCACATATATTTCATAGTAAATTTGGATCTTTAGAAATTGAAAGAGGGTTGGAAAGAGAGCCTGTCACAGGGATACTACTGAGGACATTTTACAGTCAATATTGCATGAATTCCAGCTGGATGAGAACCCTCCAGTGCTATGGTAGGGATGAAAGCTCAGAACTCTGCATTTTTCTTTTATCAATTTATTTGATACATTTATATTCCACCTTTCCTCCAAAGGGCCCAAGCTGGCAATAAACTGGGTATTCCAATATAGTTCCTGCGGAACAAAGTCTTCATCCCAACCTGCTGTCCAAGCCCAAACTCTAAACAAATGCAATGCATTGTCTATTGCCCAGCCCCTGCCCCATCTATTGCAGTTTGACAGCACAGCCAAGTGATCATGTTCCATTTGGAATATACCATCATTAAAACAACCCCAGGGGCAAAATCTGTCCCTCCTGAAATGCTAATGCAGTCTCCAGCTTACCTAAATAGCCCCTCCCCTTTCTCTCAACCACCTACCATTTTTGTGGAGTTTTCCTGCATTATAAAAGGCTGGAATGACTCTCTTAATTCCTCACAGAAAGAGCTTTAAGCTAAGGCATGCTGGAACTTCGGGTATGTCAGCCCCAGCCATTTGGCCTTTGGCCCGGCCCAGCACTGGAGTGGTAGCCTCTCAAAGCTTCTCCTACTTGGCCTGCATCCCAGGAGCTGAAAGAGGTTCTGCACCCGTGCGTTAAAGCTGCACATTTTTCTGCCATATGCTTTTTTTTTCCTTTGAAAACTTTATGCATCATTCTGATTCAAACAAAATTCCAGGCAAGCTCTTTCTAAGCAATGGGAATGCCTGCAGATATCCAGCCTAAATCCAGCCTTAGAGCCTACAGCCCTGATCTAATAGAAGCATGAGTCAACACAACTGTCCTGTTGCATTCACGGTCCTTCAGGGCATGTGGACCCAGAAAACAAAAGGCTTTCACAGACAGGAAACTGGGCTCCGCAACAACCCCATCCAAACCATCTTCATTTCTTCCACCCCACCTGCTCTGTAAAACACAGTATTGGAAGGGGATTTCATAGGGAAGTTAATTACATGTGGCATCCACAGACTCCTCTCATATCACCAGGCAGCCACCATGCTGCTGCTATCATCATACTATACACATTCTCAAAATTAATTCAAAAATCAAGAGAGGGGCTGGTAAAGCAGAAGCAGGGACAAAAGGCTTCTGCTATCACAGACGAAGCAGATTTCACTTTGTGTGACCTCACCACAGGAAAGACAGAATTGTCAGTTTGTAGGAAAAAGCACCAGATTTGATGAGGGGGCCATGGCTCAGGGGTAGAGCCCACTCTGCATGACCGAAGTGCCAGGTGCCACCCCTGGCCCCTCCAATTAAAAGGACTATAGGTAGGATAAAAAAGGCAGGATAAAAAAGGCCCAGGACTAAGGAAGTGCACAGCATCTGGGGCTGGGAATACACTGGATTTCCTCAGCTTGGCTTCGGAGACTGCAACCCACTTTCTCTCTTCCCTAAGTCTACTTTCTTCCAAACATTTGCAAGGGCATATGGCAATAGTTTTGCTTCCACAGTGTGACTTGCAGGCTGTGTGTACTTTGCACAAAGAATCCACTTGCATTCCCAAGCATTTGCAAATTTGTTCACAGCTCACCTCATTCCCTGTTCAAGGCCAAACATGAGAAATGAGTTTGGCAAAGGCAAGAGAACCAGATTCTGACCTAATCTTCACATCCCTACTGAGGACAGTGGAAAATTGCTGCAGGTCAGAGCAGCAGGACAGCTCAGGATAACCACAGGACTGCAAATAATTTGTGCCACTGCTTTCTCCATTTTCTCCATTTTAACTGACTTACACTTGACTTTCTAAAGAGACAGACGCCGCGCTGTCATCGCTGCTGCTGCCACCGCCGCCGCCGCACTTGAGGCGCACCGCCGAGCCACCCCAGGCCCCGCTGGGCCACCCCAGGCACGGAGGATGCCAGGGCCACGCCAGGGCCACACCAGGGCCACGCCAGGCCCGCCGTCGATGGAGCAGAGGAGGGCGCTGCCATCTTGCCGCCGGGTGGGTTTCCGCGCCACTCCCTGCTCCCCGCCCTGCCGGCGTCGGTGAGAGCAATGCCGGATTGGGGCGGGGTGCACGGGCAGGTGCCAGCTTAACCCGCCAGACGCGGCCTGGGGCTGGGCGGGCTTGGAGCTCCCTCCCCCCTCGAACACCCGCCGTGCTCCGCGGCTCGGATCACTTGCCGCGCCGCGCTGTCATCACTGGCCGGCGACCGAAAGGCGATGGCCAAAGGGTGGTGCCGCCATTCGTGGCTGTTCGTGGCCATGCGGGGCTGGGCTGGTGGGGGACTAGGTCGGTGGGGGGATTTTAATTTTGTATGGGGGGGAAATGGGGAGTTTTTGATTGTTTTAAAGTTTTACTGTATTTTAATCTGTTTTTATGGAGTCGTCCCTGGCCATGTTGACGCTTGAGTTTCCTGGAGAGCGCGGGGGCGCCGCCATTGGGGTGGTCATGGGCAATGGACATTACAGCGGTGGGGGCTTAACGTGTCCGCGTAGAAGTTGGAGGGACAGATGTCTGACACCTGTCCCTCCTTCTCGTTCTGCCCCCAGCCAGAGGGTTCCAGGTAGCCTTGTCAACCGCCCCTCGGGCCTGACGGTGCTGCTGCTCAATGCCAGGTCGGTCTACAATAAATCTTCCCTCATCCATGACTTGTCTGTGGATGAGGGGGCCGACCTGGCTTGCATAACAGAGACCTGGGCGGGAGTGGGGGCATGTTGCCCTCTCTCAAATGTGCCTGCCCGAGTATCTGGTTCAGCACCATCCACGCCTGGAGGGGAGGGGAGGGGAGGGGGGGTCGCTTTGGTTTACCAAGCCTCCATCTCCCTCAGAGGACTTCTGGTCCCTTCGAGGCCAGGGCTGGAGTGCCTGTACTTGGTGTTGGGTGACCGAGAAAGATTGGGGATTCTGGTGGTGTACCGTGCACCCTTCTGCCCAACAGTCTCCCTGCCTGAGCTGACGGAGATCGTCTCGGACCTGGTGTTGAGGACCCCCAGGATGTTGGTCCTGGGGGACTTCAAGCTCCATGCCGAGACTGGTCTGACCGGGGCGGCTCAGGACTTCATGGCCTTCATGACGGCCATGGGGCTGTCTCAACATGTCACCGGCCCAACCCATGAACTTGGACACACTCTGGACCTGGTTTTCTCAACGGGGCAGGAAGAGGGTGGTCTGAGGGTGAGGAATTTATGTCTGACACCCCTGTCATGGTCAGATCACTTCCTGGTGAGGTTTGTGCTTGAGAGCGGCCTCTTCCCCTGTAAGGGTGCGGACCCGATTGTGTGGGTCCACCCCCAGAGCCGGATGGATCCGGATGGATCCCTGAGTTTCCGGCTGTCAAGACTGGTGCTCCTGTCGAGGCTCTGGTCAAACCGTGGAACGGGGAGATGACCAGGGCTGTTGACACGATCGTTCCTAAGCGTCCTCTCCCGCCGGGCAGAGCCCACTCTTCCCCTTGGTATACACCTGAATTGCGGGCGATGAAGCAGGCTGGGAGACGGCTAGAGTGTAGGTGGAGGAGATCACGGGATGAATCTGACCGAACACACTTAAGAGCCCACTATCGGGCCTATGCTGTGGTGGTGAGGGCGGCGAAAAAGAAATTCTTTTCCGTTTCCATTGCCTCTTCAAAATGCCATCCGGCGGAGCTTTTTTGAGTGGTGCAAGGCCTGGTTCATCCTGGCCCTAAGAAAGATCTGGTTCCACCCTCGAAGGCCCGCTGTGACGACTTTGCCAAGCATTTCAGGGAGAAAATCGCTCAGATTCGTCACGAGCTAGACTCTACTAGTGACTCAGAGGTCTCTGGGGAGTTACCAATGCCGCTGTCTGGTCCAAAATCAATGGATGAATTTCAGTTATTGCGGCCTGATGATGTGGACAAGGTGCTTGGATGAGTACGTCCCACCACTTGCCTGTTGGACCCTTGACTGTCTTGGTTAATAAATAACGGCAAGCACGGGATTGGGATCTGGATCTTGGAAGTGGTTAACGCTTCTCTGAGGGAGAGTCGGGTGCCTGCCCCTTTAAAGGAGGTGGTAGTCCGACCGGTCCTGAAGAAAGTGTCACTGGATCCAGAGATGGCCACTAATTATAGACCAGTGGCCAACATCCCGTTCTGGGCAAGGTGTTGGAGCGGGTGGTGGCGGGACAACTCCAAGCACTCTTAGATGAAACTGATTATCTGGATCCTTTTCAGTCCGGCTTCAGACCCGGGTACGGTACTGAATCTGCCTTGGTCGCCCTGTACGATGACCTGTGCAGGGAGAAGGACAGGGGGAGTGCGTCCCTGTTGGTTCTCCTGGACCTCTCAGTGGCTTTCGATACCATCGACCATGGTATCCTTCTGGATAGGCTTGCGGGATTGGGGGTCGGAGGCACTGCTTTGCAGTGGTTCCGCTCCTATCTCAATGACCGTTTTCAGAAGGTGGTGCTGGGGGACTATGACTCTGCGCCATGGCAGCTATGCCATGGAGTACCGCAGGGATCCATTTTGTCCCCTTTGCTGTTTAACATCTACATGAAACCGCTAGGAGAGGTCGTCAGCAGGTGTGGGCTGCGGAATCATCAGTATGCTGATGATACCCAGCTCTACCTCTTGTTTTCCACCAATCCAGATGAGGCAGTGGCTGTGCTGAACTGGTGCCTGGCCAAGGTAATGGGCTGGATGAGGGCCAATAAACTGAAGCTCAATCCATACAAGACGGAGGTCCTGTTGGTTGGCGGATCGGGCTTTGGGGAGGGTGAATTGAACCTAGTCCTGAATGGGGTTACACTCCCTCTTAGGGACAGGGTCCACAGCTTGGGAGTGCTCTTCAACCCAGAGCTTTCAATGGAAGCTCAGGTGACAGCGGTGGCGAGGAGCGCTTTCTTTCAGCTTCGGCTGATCCATCAGCTGCGCCCCTACCTGGAGTACGACTGCCTGGCGACAGTGACACACGCGTTGGTGACTTTCTGCCTTGACTTCTGTAACGCGCTCTACGTGGGGCTACCCTTGAAGACGGTCTGGATACTTCAATTCGTTCAAAATAGAGCTGCCAGGCTGCTGACGGGGACTGGGCGTTATGTTCACATGACTCCAGTCCTCCGTCAGCTTCACTGGCTTCCCATTGAGTCCGGGCCCAATTCAAGGTGTTGGTGATGACCTATAAAGCCCTAAACGGCTTGGGTCCTGGTTACTTGAAGGAGCGCTTACGTCCATATATGCCCGCCCGCCCGCCCCCTGAGATCAGCGGGAGAGGCCCTTCTCCGGGAACCCTCCGTGAAGGAAATTAGGAGGGTAAGTACCCAGAGGAGGACTTTCTCTGCGGTGGTGCCTAACTTATGGAATGCGCTCCCCAGAGAGGTCCGCCTGGCGCCGTTGTTATTTGTTTTTCGGCGCCAGGCAAAAACCTTTTTATTCAAACGTCATTTTAATTGTTAATGATATTTATTTATTTTATTCGTTGGCCAGGGCGACTTGTTTTATACTGTTAACTTGTTTTATATAGTTAATGTATAGTATTTTAATTGATTTATTTGTAAGCTGCCCCAAGGCTTCGGCAAATGGGGCAGCATAGAAATTTTATAAATAATACTAAATAAAAAAATAGACAGTGTTGCCTACTGGTGACAGTTCTGCGCTAGGACTTGGGAAACCCAAGTTCTAGTCCTTAGTCAGCCATGAAGCTCACTGGGTAACTTTGGGTCAGTCACAGACTCTCAGCCTAACCTTCCTCATAGAGTCAGAGGACAACATGGAGAGAGAAAATGTAAGGCTCCTTGCTTTCCTTCCAAGAGAGGGGAAAAGGCAGGTTATAAATGTCACAAAAAATAAAGAAACGGGCTATCTATTATGGGTATGGATGCAGTGGACCCATTACATCATAATGACATAAAAAGTGGAGATTTCTGACATAACGTTTTGAAAACAGACCTTTGATGTTAGAACAACAGATCACCAAATTTGTTTATCCTTCACTGCTCTGTGATGCCAAGAAAGAAAATCAATGCAATATACATTTTATTCTGCAAAGAAAAAGGAGACTGTGACTGCATAAACTCTGTCTTACTTACGTGACTGCATATTGTGCAAAAGACAAGTACTCCACCAAAACATCCAGGCCTTTGTTTTCTTCATTCAAAAACTCCCTGACCCATCTGTTAAAAAATAATTCAAACAGGTAAGAATATTTCTATTTCTGCAAGGAAAGCTGTCCCCTTCAAAGAAAAAGCCCACTTCATCCAGTCATTATAGGAAATTAAAAATTGAAGAAAAGCATCTTTGTCCTTACTCAAGAATGTCTGGAGAAAGAAAGTAACAGTGACCCCAAAGCCTGACAACAGCAAGACCAGTGCCTATTCTTAAGGTTGGCCCGTCCATTACGGGGTGAGACAAGCCGATGAGAGCCACTGAGGAGTGGAAGTGAGAGCTCAGGACTGAGACTTGAGGCATCTAGATTCTAGTCTCCACTCACCCACGAAGTTTCCTGGGTGTCTTTGGGCCAGTCACTTAAGTCTACGCTTATCATACTTCATGAAGTTGTTGTGAGGATACAGTGGAGAGGAGGAGAAACTTATAAACTGGCTTCAGTTCTCACAGGAGGGGAAAAAGTGAGAAACAGGTGTAATAATAAGATAAACATAAAAATTCTTCTTGGACAAGATCTGAAGGAACCATTGGGAATGCAGGTGGCACAGTGGTTTAAACTGCTGAGCTGCTGGGCTGGTTGATCAAAAGGTCACCGGTTCGAATCTGCACAACGGGGTGAGTTCCCGTTGCTCCGTCCCAGCTCCTGCCAACCTTGCAGTTCGAAAGCATGCAAATGCAAGTACATAAAAAGGCACCACTTCGGTGGGCAGGTAACCAAAATCAGCGATCATTTTATTATCCCTTTACAGTGCAGGAGATGAGACCTGGTGCCAACTCGGTTTTCAGCTCAACTGCTGAAGCATCTAGGGCCACATCTGCATAAACTTTGTTCCTGTGTGCAGGATGTGTTTTAGTACTTGGAAAAACCTGAAAATGCACTTACATAGAAGGACAGCCAATGAATCAAGCAATAACGCAGAAGACAACACCAAGCAGTAAACTATCAAGACAATTGGACTGTGCAAAATAAAACCAAATGTGTTTTGAACATTCCACAGCAAATCTTTCCCATGCAATTTTGTTATATTGCTCAATTGTTAAGGAAACTCAAGACCTGAAGAACCCCTGGGGGGTTCAAAATGGGGTTTAATTTGGCACTACCCAGTACACATGATAGTACTACACCTCTGTATCATTAACTTATGTAATACTATATGGGAAAACCTGAAAAACATTAAGCTTCATAGAAAGGTAAGCTTTGCTGCACACTTGAGACTTTATTGTGGAACTTCCAGAACTACAAAAGCTTGTGGCATAGAAAGAGAGCACCTTATGGAATCCCTGAATAAAGAAATTGTATATATTATTTCTATTGCAATGTATATCAGCAGCATAACAACAGAACTGTTCAAATCCAGGCTCTGTTCCATATTCATGTCCATCCATTCACAGGCACCACTGATGCTGCAAACACTTGCACCATCTATGGTTTTCTTGCAATATCAATAACTGTTTGATTTACTGCTTCCCACTAACGAGCATCTAGCAAAATTTCAAATGATTAAACAACAACAAAATACCTACAAGGACATGTGAAGTACAGGATAGCCTGTGTGAAACTAGATCCACTTTTTGACCTTGTGACATGGAAAAATAATCCTTCAGCAGAAGAATGCCAATAGCTAAATTCACTGGGCACTGGTGAGTAGCAAGTGGTTCATGGCTGGGTGTGGTCCTTGCTGCCTCCCAGTACAGGCCCCACTGCTCCTCCTCTCAAAGAAGCTGGAGGAAAATTAAAATGTGATGGCAAACAGCTAGGAAAGCTTACTCAGTAAGCAGGAGAAGGGCTATAGCTCAGTGTCTCTGGTCATGTCACTCAGTGACACTGGTCATGTTCGCTTCCTGACATCTCTGAATAAAGCTGAGAAATTCTTTGACTGAAACTCTGAGGAGCTCTTTCCAGTAGGCGAAACTGCCCAAGACAGGCCAATGGCCTGATATTCCTAATACCAGAGATCATGTATTCTTCAACACTTCATTATAGCAGTTGCATTTATTGTTCGCTTGTTTACTTCTCTGTTTGTACTCAAAGGATCTCAGGGTTGCACACCTGGTATCTCCATCTATTTTTATCTGAATAAAATTGATTTCATGACACTGTTTCTCCACTCTGTAAACAATATAGTCAGGGCCAAGCAACATGTCATGTCAAACTAACCTTGCTTTTAAACTTATGTTTTCACATCCAAAAATTTCAGCTTAATGCTATCCTTGTTTACTTGGACAAAAACCCCACAGAGCTCAGTGGAATTTTCATGTTTTGGATGGTTAAGATAGACCCAGGACTGAACAGTCAGAAAGCTGCTTTGCATGCCAACTTCACACCAAGCAAGTTCATTACCACTTGCCAAATAATGACCCAGCATTGATTCATTCATTGGTTTTTCAGGTTGAAAGGAAACGATGAAGTAACCCTTTCCTTTACACTGTACAGACATGTTTTCAACTGGTAAAATCACAAGTTGCCACAACCTAGGAACTCCTTGTGCTCCAGAGTCTGCATGTAGACTCTAACCCTGTACCCAGTTTCCTGACAATAACCTCAACAGTTGTTCTGTATACCCCATTTCCAGCTTTTGCATCTTTCCCCCGTTCTAAAACATTGACATGCCTCTCCAAGGGGTCCGTGTCTGGCAGCACTTTTAGCTAAAATAGACTTAAACTAAAGATACTGTATTGGTTCCCCCCTCCCAACACTGAAGTGCAGCTCCCACCCCCCAAGAGTGACTCAAAACTGACTGTGGTACTCGGACTGAAAAAGGTTCACCACGCCTGCCAACCCTTGTTTACTCAAAATGAAGCCCCGGGAGAATAAATATAGTATTATATTGAGAGCTCTAATATATACAAAAAAATAGGCAGCAAAGAAAACAATTCATCAACATTGTTCCATACAAACAAGTCTCTCCAGCAAATAGTTACACTGATCCCTTCATTTTCACATCAGTCAGAGTCCAAAGAACTTAGCAGAAGTGATTGGCTATGGTCACTCACAACCAACATCTGGATTGCTAACATTAGGTAATAAATTTCATTTGGAATTTTCATACATTTTGGCTGGTATTTTAAAGAGGTTAGTTCTTTAAAAGGAAAAAGGACGATTTCATGCTGACAACTTCTACAGAACACTAGGGTTGGGAAATATTCCTCAGGTCTGCTCTTTAAGTGATGACAAAACTCCTGCAATTGCTTACAGACTTTGCTGGCACGTCATCTCAAAAATACCGCTTATACATTTGCCTCTCGCCAACAATATATTAGAAATATTCAGCCTAACTTTGGTATGTCATGGTCAATTTCACTTCAAACGGGCTTTGCAAAAGGTGAGGAAACAAGGAGAAAGAGAACTAATACATTTAAGAGAAACAGCTTATGAACAATCTGCTTGAGGGATGCACATGTACTTAAAATGCAGCTCTCCTTCCAAGCAACACTGCAGTTGCTGAATTGCCTGCCTCTAAATCCTCACTGCCTGGGCAAAACAGTATGTATATAAAACCAGTTTTGCAAAGTGGCACTGAACTGAGGGAGAGGTGCAGAGGGCATTTTGCATAGCAGCACTTTCTAAGTCGCATCCCAGGGAACCTTGCAGGCTGCACTGAGCAGGTCAGCATTTACAGGGTTAGATGGGACCCAAGCCATCCGCAAAGACCCTTCCCCACCACAAGAGTTCCCACGGTATTCTAGGTCAGACCAGTACTTTACACGAGTACAGAACAGGGGTTGGCAACTTTTTGGACCATGGGTACATTTGGCAATTTGTGTGGTTGGCATCAGAGGCATGGTGAAGTAAGTAACCTGTCCAAAAGCTTTGGGTGCAAAGCAATGATGGGGCTTGAGCTCCAGTGCAGTAAACATCTCCTCTGAACCCACAGTTTAAAGCACCACCAGGAACTGTTTCAAAACAATCCCAACTGCTGGTCAGAAAGTGCCCCCTTTCTAGGGAAAAGGAGTTAGGCAACTCTTTTCCTAGGCTATTTCTTTTTAATTTGAATAACTGGCACAACTGGGCTAAGGAAATTACTAATATTGCATGGCCTACGCCCAATGCCATTACCCAAAATGTCATTAAAGAAAAACAAATTCTTACCCAATGTGATTGGTTCTCAAAGAAATTTCTAGTTCTCGTAATACTTGTGTAGATTCTTGAACTCTTCTCCTAAATTTCTGCAATTTTCAAGGGACAAAATAATACTTGAGTGTAACTTAGATTAACAAAACATGATACATGACTGAAAAAAGACAAAAAAATCTTTAAAGACATTGAAACACATTAAGATAAAAATCCTGAAGAACTCCATGCTGATCAGACAAGCAGAAGAATATACTTTAAAAATAACTTTTGTACTGAAAAGTTAAATATGGATAATATTTTAATATATCCTGGGCTGGACTTACAAATCCTTACAAAGTGCAGGACTGCAACACTGCATAGAGTGCCTCTCCTGGCATTAGCATATTCATATACTACATTTCTCATCTAAGGCCTTTCTCCACATTACTCCTCCAGAGACAGGTCCTTCTCAGGGATGGCCCCTTCCCAATTCATGGAATGACCTCCCAGGCACCGATTCAAGACATTTTCTTCTCTCCGGCATTTGGCAGAATATGATAAAGTTTTAATCAGATCTTGAATTGCTCTTGATGGTACTTTTTCAAAATTGTTTTTAGAATATGTGCATCCTTCTATGTTGCATGCATATATATTTGTATGTATATGACTTTTATAATATATTTTCAAAGGTTTTCTTCTTTGTAAATGCCGTACAGAGCTCCAGCTATCAGTGGTACAGAAATGAAATCAATAAAATGAAAGTGAAAAACAAATGTACAACATGCCCAAGACATTTAGAAATTAGAATCTATCTTTTATCTGAATGCTTTTCCCCAGTCAAACCATCCTGACTGTTATTCATGCAGAGTAACTGAAGGAACTTACGTCTACATATGACCACTTACACTGCAGATGAAAACCTTGGTCACCTGAGCATAAACTCTTTCAGGTACTTAAAAGTCATTGTTGGATTTGAACTTGAGGCCCAGGTGCGCTCTGTTCTGTAACCCATAAACAATGCGGTGGGCCATTTCACTCAACATCAGTAAAACTTCATCTTATGCCGGCCCCCACAGGATTTGTAATACCCATCAATTCTTTGCCTAGTGAGCCGAAAAGACAGCCTTCAGCCATATGATGGACTGAACTTTCACTTTAAAACAAGAGTGCTGTAAGAAGCATTTCTAAGTCTTAGCTGTGCCTCCGTATGGCCAACTGGGAGAGGGAGAGGGGCACAGGCACAGAGACCTGGCCTACTTATATATGCTATCAGTGGAATCAGGCAGTCCAATTTTTCCTGGACTGTATCACTTCTGGCTACATGTCTTTTAGAGGGAACAGGGAGAGAAGAGTGTATGTGTGAATGCTGCATCCCAAGAAAAATTCCATACACTTCTCGGCACTTCCATGCTTCCAGATGGTAAGGAGCGAAAAGGGACATGCTGCATCAACAGCCAACTTGCCTTGTCCATTCCCTTAGTTGTCCTTTCTTCTACTTCCTCCCTTGCATCTCTTCCAACCACATCTATAACTCTACCTCATGTCTTTGCGTACTTTAGGCAATGTTTGTAGTGAAAAGATCTTAGGCAGCCTTCTTCAACTATGTGTAACATAGCAGTAATAAAATAAGTCGATTCAAATTTTTCCTAAACTGGTCCTTGTCAATATGTATTCCCTCTTATACAGAATGCAGTTCCATCAGACTTTCTGTATACAAGGTAACTGCCATAAAGCATGCACACTTTCAAACAAGGAGAACCATAAAATGCCCCCTAACACACAAATTTTCTGTGCACGAGGAATTATGTTTCAGGTTTATGGAGGAGACAGACAGCATCCAAACACAGATTACATTCCAATCACCACCTGCTGCCACCATCGCCAGTAAAAAGTGGTACAAGAGCCCCACGAAAATTTCTCACACCTACTAGGCTGGTTTTATAAACTGGTCTAAAGTGAGAAGACAACATCTTACCTTCCTTGTTACAGCTGGATCAAGGTAGCCTTTTAATTTCTGTATATATGTATGGGGAGGATTCTTGACTTGAAATCTTTCCTGCAAGGAAGATGAGCATCATTAGCCATTCAAATAGATACCAGATATGTATTACAGCTATGCACCATAATTAAATATGTCACACTTCATTGCTTTTCACTATTTAAATAATATTTTAGTTTTATGTTATTTACACATTGAAAATTGCAATAAAGGACCAGGAGACCAAGTGCTCTTGAAAAATTAAGCATACCATAATTAAAAATAAGCTACGGTTCTGCAAGTTAGCAGTACCACTTCCTCTGTCATTTCATCCCGTAGAGTAACAATGTGTTTTGTGAAGAACACAGAAGAGTGACTGAGAGAAAACAAGATTATGGATACTGGTGTTCTCAACTTCAGCTTGTAACTTTTCAGGTTTTGCATTCTGAAAACCAGGAAGCAGGAGATGGAGCAGCAGCATGACTCAAAATCACTCTCATGGGAGTCATTACGAGCTTCTACTTTATATGACTTCCTACCTTCCACAACTGGGTGCTTGCCAGATGTTTTCAACTACAAGTCTCATCATCTCTAACCACCAGCCATGCTAACTGGACAGTGGGGCTGCATCTTCTTGGGGAAGGCTGCCTTACACTGTATTTCTTTTTTTGTTCTTGTATATTACGACTGTAACTGAAAACTTTCAACTTTGATCTACTGAAATTGATATTAAAATGACTAATTCTGAGTATTTTCCTGGCAGCAGCCTCTTCATGGTTGTTAATTGTTTTATAATCATTCGGGGGGGGGGGGACTCCATTTCCTTACTCTAAAGCTCTTGTTTTTAAAAGAGATTCTAGCATTCCTCCCAAGTACAAGGACTAATTACCCAAATCACTACCTTCAAAAAAAGGTTGCCTGCAATATGCCAGTATTTGTACAATGAGACAAAGGTTTAAATAAGGGAGAAATGACCCTATGTTAGTCTGTTCTGCTCTTTTTCTCCCATCTTCTCTGTTCTTTTTTAAATCTCTCTTGCTTACTTTAATGCTTGACAATTGTCTTGAAAATGAACTACAAGAATATGATATAGAAGGAAAAAAGACATTGAGAAAAATAAGAAAATAGCATCCATAAGCAAAGAAAATATTCAATATTCAATCAGAAAAGTGCTTTTATTTGCTATGTAACTGTTCTGAAAATCCAATGAAAGGCCATCCACTTTCTGCTGCAAAAAATGAACACCAGGAATTGTAATTTGAGAAGATGATTAGAATCCTGCTGTATACATCTAGTGCTCCTCTGTCCTAAAGCAGGGCAAGCACCCTTACCTTCCCTATCCTAGAGAGGAGATGACTATTAAACCACTTTGTTACATGCAGGGGAATCCAGCGGCAGTCATAGATCTTATTCACTCAGTATTGTTGTTTCTACAATCTTAACTATGCATCACATCAGGAATCAGTGGTTATTGCCAGCTCAATAAAGCTTCCCCATAGTGCTATAACAAAATGCTGTCCCCTAAGTTAGTTCTCAGGTTGTTGAAGGTTATTATGACAATGTGTGGCTGCAGCGTAACACCCCACCTTAAACACCTATATGCTTGTGGGACCAAGCCTGCTACGCACACATAAGTTGAGGTTAAGTCCACTGCACTCAACAGAACTCACTTCCAAGTCAACAGGCGTGAGTTGGAGATGCGAGTTTAATTCTTGTCTTAATGCTCTAAAACATGCTGCTACAAAGCAAACAGTTTTCTGCCTCAAGAATGCCCAACTCCAGAAAGGCAAAAAACATGAACCATTTCCTATAATAAGATTTGCTTTCTTGGCCCTATCACTAAGGCTATCTAAAAGCTTTCTCTTTGTTTATATGCTAATTTTATAATTACATATTATTACAATGTATGCCACTTCTCTGTTAACACTTCTTAACTGTTTGCTTATCTTCTGTACATATGCATTAAATTCAGAATACCAAATTACAATTACACATTCTGTTTATGTCAACAGACACTTCCTGCACATTAATAGGTTTATCGTATTTCTATCGACCCGCCATGAGCACTCTGTAAAGAGTAAATATTGTTAATCACACCCTATCTGAAGATTGAAACAGAGCTCTTATTATTTCCTTAATGCAACGAATGAGTCACAAATTATACAGTATTTAATACCCACTTACATCTGCACCTGTTGGCATCCATTATAATGTATGTGCCTTTTACTTTGTTACAGAATTTCATCTTTAACCCTATGTGAATGTTTCCATACATCAAAGAACTCTCAGTAGTTTGCTTTCATGTAAAAGCCAGTATGGTATACTGGTTAAGGCACTAAACTGAGTCTCAAGAGGTCTGAGTTCTAGCCCTCACTCAGCCATGAGGCTCACTGGGTGACCTTGAGTGAGTCAGTCATTCACAGACCAATCTACCTCACAGGGTTGTTGTGAGGACAAAATGAAAAGCAAGATGATCACGCAAGTTGCCTGGGGTTCCTTGAAGGAAAGGGGGGATATATACAAACATATATAAAGAATAATACTGTACATGAAATACAAGCATGCAGGCATACTATGCTCTAAGATTGCATATTACCCATATGAAGAAATACAACAGAAAAGAGCAGGTTGCTTACCTGTAACTGATGTTCTTCGAGTGGCCATCTGTGCATTCACACATATGGGTGCTGTGCCTGCGAAGTGCCTAGGCTGGAAGATTAGAAAGCTAATGGTTTTTGGCGGGAAAACGCTCCGCTCCCCTCCCCCCTGCAGTATAGAGCAGAGTGTCCGCCATTTACTCAGTCTTGAAGACCGACGTTCGCCCCCTAACATTCGAAAAACAGCATCACAGCAAGAAAAATCGGTACTGTAGGAATAACATGGAACCGATAGTAAGAAAAACAGTCCACTCACTGACACCATGCGGGGCCGGCGGGTGGGTTGTGTGAATGCACAGATGGCCACTCAAAGAACATCAGTTACAGGTAAGCAACCTGCTCTTCTTCGTCGTGGCCTCTGTGCATCACACATATGGGTGATTAGCAAGCTTACCAGACTTGGAGGAGGGAAGGTGTCGTCGGTGAAGAATGACAGAGAGCACAGCTCTACCAAAGGAACAATCCCTTCTTGCGCGTACATCAAGCCGATAATGCTTGGCGAAAGTACATGGAGCAGCCCAAGTTGCAGCCTTGCAAATATCCTGAATTGGAACCCCTGCTGCAAAGGCCGACGAAGTCGCTACTGCTCGCGTAGAATGCCCCCTCGAAGTGAGGGTAAGTCAAGCTTTGCCAATTGATATGCTAGGACTATGGTCTGCACAATCCATTTGGACAGTCGCTGAGATGAGACTGGAGAGCCCTTGTCATGATCAGCATACTTGACAAAAAGTCTATTGGAATTCCTGAACGCTTCTGTGCGAGACCTGTAAAAGGCTAGACAGCGCCTAACATCCAGCGTATGGAGAGAGCGCTCAATTGGAGTGGACGGAGATGGAAAAAATGCAGGGAGGACGATGTCTTGGTTCAAATGAAATGGTGTAGCCACCTTGGGAAGAAACTCGGCGTCCATTCAGAGAATGACTTTTTCCTTGTGAAAGTTCAAGAACGGTGGGTCTATGCATAAAGCACACAGTTCACTGGCTCTTCTGGCTGAAGTAACTACAACAAGGAAGGCAGTTTTCCATGGCATAAATTCCATGGCGTAAAGTAGGCATAAATCCACTGTTGTCAAAGGTTCAAATGGAGGTTTTGTAAGGGCCTGAAGTACAACAGAAAGACCCCACGTCGGCATAACAGGTCGAACTGACGGGTGCAAATTTTGTAGCCCTTTAAGGAAACGGCTAATCAGGGGTTGAGAAAAAACAGACGACCCCTGGATGCTGCCATGAAAATGCGAGATAGCAGCCGTATAGATCTTTATAGATGAAGGCTTGAGTCCCGAGCGATGAAGGTCGAATAGAAATTGCAAAATATTCTTGATTGAAGCCGACTCTGGAGAGAAGAAACGGGCATTGGCAAAGGAAGAGAATCTTCTCCACTTTGCTGAATACGATTTGCGTGTGGAAGGTCGTAGTGCAGAATCGAGAATTGCTTGGATATCCGAGGATAACACTATCATCCCGAAATGGACCTTGACGGTTCTAAGGGAGGAGTTGATTGGGACGGCAACGGAGCCGATGGAAAATTCAGATCTATCGGAAGCACCATGCTGTTAGTTTCAGCGAGAGTAGGTCCGGGTGTCCGACTGTTCCATTGTGTTGTGTTAACAGATGAGGAACAAGTGGAAGTTGTCAAAAAACTCCTCTGGACTGAGTGAGGAAAGTGGTGAACCAGGGTTGCCTTGGCCACCATGGGGTTATCAGAATTCCTGTGGCATTGTCGTGCACGATCTTCGACACTACCCTCATGAGGAGTGGGATTGGAGGGAATGCGTAGAAGAACAGGTTGTTCCAGTCGATCGTTAGGGCATCTCCCCTCGAGTCCAGTCCCAGCCCCGCTCTGGAGCAGAACAGTTCGCACACCCTGTTCAACCGGCTCGCGAACAAGTCTATATCCGGTTGTCCCCATAACTGGAACAGCTGGTTGCAAACCACTTGATCCAACTCCCATTCATCGGTAGTTGACATCTGTCGGCTCAGTGCATCGGCTTCTACATTGTCGGTTCCCGCAAGATGAACCACCAGCATCGTGATGTCCCAAGCAATGCACCAGTCCCAGATTTGCATTGACAAACGGGCCAGGAGAGGTGACTTTGTCCCACCCTGTTTGTTGACATAGAAAACAGCAGCTATGCTGTCGGACGCAATCTGTACAACTTGGCAGTGTAAGACGGTTTCAAAATATTTGAGAGCATTGAAAATCGCTAGAAGCTTGAGGAAGTTGATATGCCTTGCCGCTTCCCGTCAGGTCCATGCCCCTTGGACCCGAAGTCCTGCACATGTCGCACCCCATCCGATGAGAGACGCATCAGTGTACACTGTCACTGTTGGTTGGGGTGGGCGGAACGGAAAGCCTACAGATAGGTTGCGTGAAATAGTCCACCACGTCAGGGTGTGAAGGATCGAAGATGGAATCTGCAGAAGCTTGGTTTGTAGATCCCACTGCAGATGGAATGAGTTGTTGAAAAATAACTGGAGCGGAAGGAGCCTGAGCCTTGTGTGCGGCCCAATGGCCATTGAGGCTGCCATGTGTCCCAACAATCTTTGTATAGTGATGGCTTGAACTGTCGTCGAATCCGATGGATGTGCGTACACAGGGTGGCCCTGCGGGACAGAGGAAGGAACGCTCTTAGCAGGGTGGAGTCAATACATGCTCCGATGAAATCAATGACCTACGCGGGAATAAGTGACGATTTCTTAAGATTAATACAGAGTCCGAGGTCATCAAGTAAAGCACAAGTCACATGGACAGCCACTAAAAGGTTGTCTTTAGTCCATGACACAATTAGCCAATCATCTAAATAGGGGTAGACCTGTATACCCCGGAGCCGTAGGTGGGCGCAAGTCGGGGCCATGCACTTTGTAAAGACTCTCGGTGCCGTAGCCAGTCCGAATGGTAGAACACTGAATTTGAAAATATCGGATCTGACAGTAAAACAAAGGAAGCGTCTATGGGAAGGATGGATAGAAATATGAAAATACGCATCCTTCAAGTCCAATGAGGCGAACCAATCCCCTTCCCTCAGCAACGGAAGAGTATTCTGTAAAGTGGTCATCCAGAACTTCCTCGGTTTGATATATCTATTAACTCCTCTTAGTTCCAGGATAGGTCGAAGACCACCGTCCTGTTTGGGGACTGTAAAATATCTAGAATAGAATCTGTGTAGTCCATCAGTGCGAGAGAGTTGTCGAATTGCTCCCCTATGAAGAAGGTGAAGGACTTCATCGCACAGAACCGAAGATGGCGGTGTAAATCAGATAGGGTTCGATGGTGGAATGATGTCAAATTCTATTCTATATCCAAGCTGAATGATGGACAGCACCCACCTATCAGATGTAATGGCCTCCCAAATGGGAAGTCAGCTTTGGAGCTGACTCCCAAAGGGGAGAGGGGAAGGTGGGAGGTGGAGAGATGAATTGGTTTGCCGGGACCATCAACAGGGACGTTTCTCGGTGTCGAACCGCCTATAGCCCTGGGAGAAGCGCTGTTGAGGCTGTTGCCTTCTACGTTGCTGGCACTGGTGGAACTGCTGGCGAGGCTGATATTGCTGGCATCCGTAGGGTCTGGACCATGGCCACTTACGTTTTGCTTGTGGGAGTTCCATTCAACGCGCCGTCATACGGGACTCATGGATGGCTTTGAGTTTCTGATCGGTCTTTGCGTGGAAGCGGCCAGAGCCATCGAATGGCATTTCTTCTATCCTCCTCTTCATTTCCTCAGAGAAATTGCAGTTCCTGAGCCACACATGTCGTCGGAGGGAGATAGCATTGACCATGGCCCGAGAATCAGTGTTTACGTGATGTCTCACGGTAGACAACTGTTGAATGGCCACCTGCTTCGCTTCGTTTAAGAAGACCTTGGCTAGGTCTGCCTGCTGGTCCGGGAGGGAGGAGACGACGTTTTCCAGCTTCTGCATAATGAAGTACTGGTAACGTGCCAGTGTAGCCTCATAATTTGAAATATGCAAACTGAGTCCTGCAGCCGCGTAGACCCAGCGCACAATCATGTCGACCTCCCTCCCTTCCTTATCTTGGGGTGTTGTACGTCCCCGAACCTCCCTGCCCTGGGATGACTCGACCACCACCGAATTAGGCTTCAGGTGGCGCAGCAGGAATGGGATGTCATCCTCTCAGATCCGGTACATAGATTCGTACCAGCAAGACATCGCCTGCAGCTGAGCCAGTTGGTCCCAGGGCTGAACCATTGCCTGGCGAAGAATGGTAATCAATGGTAAGGCAACGGTGGCAGATTGCTCCCCTCGGACAATGTCATAAAACCAGTCTGTGCTGGGCCCGGGGCAGTGGTAGGCCTCTATCTCCAGTGACCGGACTAGACGAGAAACCAGCTCCAAGAAAGAAACATGGGGCTCATCCGGGGATCCCGGGTCTTGGGAAGTAATAGCCACGTCCAGAGACATGGAGTCTACTTCCGACTCGTCCGAGTCTTGATGGTAGCGATAATGCTCACTGGACGAAGAGCTTTCAGGAGATGGTGGAGGTCTGCGTTCCGTATGGCCAGAAGTGGGCGGTGCCTCTCTCAGGATCGACGGCAAGCGACGGTACGGAGGAAAAAAGGCATATGGATGGAGTCCACTCCAGGCAGGATAGCCACCATAGCCATGCATAGCCCAGTCATCTGCATGGCGCTCTGACAAACGGCTCCTACGCCGAGGAGAGTCTGGTCCCTCAGGTGGCCCAACAGCAGGCACTGGCATCAGGGAGCGTTGCCTCGGCGGAGAATCTCTAATTTCTCCATCAGAGATGGACTCCCTAAGCAGTGGCTCCTGTGGAGGAGACACGTTCTCAGGCCAAAGAACAGGCCTGGGGGATCCCGGTAGTGTCACCTGCATTGCGGACTGCAGGGCCAGTCCCGAGGGAGTCAGTACCGTGGCGACAGTCAGTACTGAGAACCCCGACGAACCTGAGCCTCGGTGTTTGGGGCGATCGGGTTTCTTGCCCTTGTGGGCTGCCTTAGCCACCTTTTCTTTCCTCGGCTTCTTATGGTCGGAGAGCCTTTCCAGCTCTGAATGCTTATGCTTCTCCTTTAGTTTGGCTGGAGCAGAAGGCAGCTGTTGCGCTTCCATTGGAGCAGCGCCTTCATTCAAAGGGTGCTGCGGTGGTGCAGCCGAAGTTGAGGCGGGGTGCTTAGGGGGCGTGGCCGGGATAGAGGTGGAGCGCTGAGGCAGTGCAGCCGAGGAGGGGGTAGGCCTTGAGACCAGCTGGTCAGACTGAAGCAAGGCCTGGTCCCAAAGTAACTTGCAGAGATGATTCTCCCTATTCTTCCTGGCTTGTTTGGTAAAGGCCAGGCAATGCCCGCACTTATCGGTCCTATGCCCCTCGCCGAGGCAGAGGAGGCATAAGTCGTGTGGGTCCGCGGGAGACATTTTGGAGCCACACTCACTACACTTGCGGAATGCCGCCCACTGTGCCATCGCGAAAAGGAAAAAGAGATGATAGTACAGAGGGTAAGTAATATTTTTTGTTGGTTTTTTTTAGAGAAAGAATGAACAGAGGAACTACAACAAGGGAAAGAGAAACTGGGATATATAACGAGGAAAAGGTATGTTGAACAAGATAACCGTAAAGGAGCGAGATCTAAGCAAGAAACGAGCAGGCACGAGGCACAGCGAACGGCGGTCTCAGAGACTGCGTAAAATGGCGGACGCACCGCTCTATTTATACTGCAGGGGGGAGGGGAGCAGAGCGTTTTCCCGCCAAAAACCGTTAGCTTTCTCATCTTCCAGCCTAGGCACTGCGCAGGCGCAGCACCCATATGTGTGATGCACAGAGGCCACGATGAAGAATCAAAAGCATATTAAGCAGGGAGTGAATGTCAACATCCAGTAAATCGCCAGGATTTCATAGGTTTCCGCAAAAGGCGGCTGTGGAGAGTGCTGAAAGGCACCTACCTATGCCAGCAGGAAGATACTCATGAAGATACAAAACACATAGGAGTTTTGTAACTGTTTACAAAATGTTTCCAGTTTGTGTACATTTTAAAACAGGAAAATGAATGCATACCTCTAACGCATATAATATCTAACTTGTATAAGCAAAATGAGCACTAGAGCAGCAAGCAAAGCAAAAAAAAGCTCACTTTTTTTTTCTTTCAGTGCACACATAAAGCAGCACGTTATAGAAATGTTATCGGTGTTATTCTCGAAAATAAGAGGGCTACATGCAGCAGTAGGTGGTCAGTTTGACTACACATGGGTGCACATGCGTCCTGCCATCCCACATCTCAGAATGCAGAACTGGAAAGGTTTAAACAATTTTCACTGCCTTGGGATTGCTTTAAAGCCTCCCCTTGCCCTCACCTCCCACAACTGTCCTGATCAAGGTTGCTCTTCCTCAGCTGCTTATCCCTGAAGCTGACAGCTGATCCACTGGGGGCAAACAGTGGGCAGGGCTCCCAGGGTCACACAGAAAGCGGCTGCTGCTTACACATGGATGCCTACATGTGGTCAAAATCCAGAGTGGCTTCTTGACCGCTTCTTGATCTCATGTTCGGTTGCAGTCTGGAAATAATCAAATGCTACCGTATTTCCCCAAAAATAAGACCAGGTCTTATATTAATTTTTGCTCCAAAAGACGCACTAGGGCTTATTTTCAGGTGATGTCTTATTTTTCATGTACAACAATCTACATTTATTCATGTACAAAAATCTACATTTATTCAAATACAGTCATGTCATCTTCTTCTGGAACATCATCATAACTCTCCAAACCCCTAATTCTCTTGCAAGGGATGTACTAAATGCATCTGTCTGGCTGACTATCTTAACTGGGGCTTATTTTTTGGGTAGGGCTTATATTACGAGCATCCTGAAAAATCATGCTAGGACTGATTTTCCAGTTAGGTCTTGTTTTCGGGAAACAGGGTAACAATCCTAGCCTTCAGTGTGCCTTGTGGTTCAAGACTTCCATATCCATTTCTATGAGCAGGCAGTTGGAAAAAGTGCTGCCACAGCCATGAAATTTCTATTGGCCGTATCACAGCCTACGCCATTCACTCAAATGCCTGCCCACTTGAGCAAAGGGCAGTTCTGCAAACTTCTCAAAGGTCAGGCCTGCTCTTATGAATAAGAACGAGCCATTACTGTGTGAGATTTATCTCTGAAGCAGCTAACAGAAGACATGGGAAGCATCATACATTGTCCTCTAGTCATACATTTGACCAACCATTCAGGAAGCTGCTCATTGCATTTAATGTGTAAAATGCAATCATTCGTTAGACACTCATAGAACACAAGCATCATTTTCTTGCCAACTTCTCTTAAGCAGACAGATCTCGTTCCCTGAAACTAACAGCTGTAGAAAGGACATTACTCTAACGGGAATCGAATTCACTCAAACTTCTTTACAACTGTCAGTAAGCCATTCCCTCAACCCTTTAGCATGGCTCCAACTGATTTTGTTTCATTTCAGTCTGCAAATGAAGAATTCTGAAAGTCTTGGCTTTTGCTGGAGTTTTCCAATCACTGCTAAGACTAAATACACTCCTGGGATCCGCTCTGAATACATACTAGCAATGCTTTCAGACACACTCCCTTGCTATGCAGATGAAGCTTCAAACCACTTGCCTGAGCTACCCCTAACCCTACTTGAAACTGTTTCTCTAGTAGCAGAGCCATTAAAGAATTTACCATCTAGAGAAACAGGAAGAAAAGTTAAACTTGAGCTGTGTGACTTCAATTGTGGCCGACAACTTGAAATAATCTTTTTTTCCTACTAGGATTACTGGTAACAGACCCAGATTGTTCTGAATTGATTTCCCATTCAAAGCATTAACACTACCAAATAACGCTGAAATGCCTTCTCTCTACAACAGCAGATGACTTTGTTCTCGGCTTTCAAATAAAGGATGAAATCCTTTAATAAATATGCTTGACAGGACAGGGTGAACCCCAGACTTATTAAATTCAGAATTTTCTGCATGTGTAATTCAAGCCTAGATGGAACAGCGCAAGGATTCATGCATGTACCTCAATTGCGTTCCCTCCGAACAGGAGGCGATGACTTCATTTTTTGTGCATGTCTGTTTACATTCCCAGGAGTCATAATCTGTGTGCAAATGGCCTCAAAATTCTCCACCCGAGCTGTGGCACAGAAATTGAGTCGAACAATTTCACTGAATTTCTTCAGGGCAGGAGGAATTACCCAACAGTTTCTCACAGACAGGGCCCACAACACTTCTTTCTTTTCCTAAGGATTTTAGGTTTTTCACACTGCTAGCACAATTGACAACAGCATCAACTGTGTTGCCCAGTCCCTATTTTATATCCTCCCCGGTGCAGGTTGAGGGGTGCAGCGTTGTATCTAGCTCAGGACTACACAGGAAAAGTAGTGCTGAGCCTGTATCTGTTCTCCAATTTCATGAAAAATTTCTTCTTTTTCTGCCTCAATCTCTTTATGACCTTTATGCTTTAGACTGAAGATGTTTTCAAACATGCTAATCACTGCAAGGTGACCAGAGTTGTGGGTGTGGGTGTATTTAATCTTTCTACTATACATCTTTCCGTTGCTCTGCAGCCTCTGAGACTGCTTAGACTTGCGGGAATGAAATAACCATGTGAGAGCAATCCCCTATGGATTACTTTCCCTCGACTTTAACTGAACTGTGGCCATCCAAGGGGACCAGATACAGCCAGAGTAATGATTGTACAGTGGAAACGGGACACTCGCACACTCCTTGACCACCTCATAACTAAACTCAAGAATGCTGAATCCAGCCCATGACAATCTGTCAGAAATTTTCTTCACTTTTGAATTGGCAAATTGGTGGTAAAAGAAATTAAAAAGTACTATCACCAGTAAATCTCCATTGCAATCACAGGCTTAAAATGAGAGTGGTGAAGGCTTCTTTATTAATATATTACTTTGTATCTTACCTTCCTACCTCTAAGAAATACAAGCCAATAGACACTAACCACTTGGTGAGGTGTTGTGTTGTGTTGTTTTGTTTTAGGGAGTGGGGTGCCATAAAAATAACAGAGCAGACAGAGTTAGTGAGCAGCCTAAATTCCAGAGAAGCCAGATTTCATAATCCAAATATCTGCTCCAGGACTTGACTGGCAGGTGCCTATAACTGGAGGACAAGGACAAGATGTGTCCACAGCAGATGCAATTGTGGTGAGATGCAGGAGGACTAGAGGCAAAGTCTGGTAAAAGCAAGGCTCAGATATCAGGAAGGCCTTGCAAGTCCAAAAGCTAAGATGAAATAAGAAATCGGCAAGGGTCAGATACCCAGCAAGAGGTGAAGGAGGAATCAATTGACTGGTTTATGGCCCCTGTTGTATTCTAATTTGTTCAACGGTTATTTTAACTGACTTTATCAATGTGTTTATCTGCCCTGGTTTTTAATGTTGATTTGAAGTTGGTGTTGTTGTTGTATTCTACTGCTGTTAGAGGTCTTAAGCAACATTTGATGAAAAGGCAGGATACAAATTAGAGAAAGAATGGCACAATTATTTCAATATGTTAGCCCCTTTGAAGATCATTTGCTTGAAAGCTGGAGGATAAATATTTAACACAAACAGTGCATTACCAGCATTGCTAAAGCAGCATGCCAAAGGAGGGTTGGGAGCTGACACCACAGAAATAAAGAGACGTTTAAATGTGGCTTCAGAATACCAGGGAACAAGTACTGCGATAAATCAGTTTATAAGCAGCCTTCAAATGGAGAACCCCAAGTAATACAACAACCTTTTTTTCTGCATGCTCAAAACTGAAATATTAAAATAACTAACAATTTTTCTCCTTATTTTATAAAACATATCCCTTCATTTCTTGGGAATTCTAGAATAAATATACAAAGTTGCAGTGTTTAGTCTAGAAATACTGTATTCTTTTGGCAGCACTGAATGCTTTTTAACGATCAGAAAACAGTATGAGCTAAGACAATATGAACTTGTCCAAACTTTTATTTTCAGGCACTAACACACTGAAAGTGTAGGGTAAATTTACTACTTATTCTTTGCTCACCCCATACACAGGGAGGAGCTCTAGTTGAACTCATTAGAGAACACGTTTGGTAGAACACAATGGTAGAACACATTTTGCATGCAGAAGTTCATTCTCTGGTCTTTCCAGGTAGGAAAGACGCCCGACTCAAATAATGGAGACAATGTATGTCCATGTTGACAGTACTGGGCCATGCAGAAGAACAGTCCTGGTATGTGTGTCTGTATGTGCATACCTTTGTGTTACTCTGAGAGAGCTGCATGTTAAAAAGTACATCAGACCTTGATCACCAGGGTAACAAAATCAGAAAATGTTTTCTATCACGTGTGTTAGCTTTAGCTGTGAGGCAAGGGTATTTTAGGTAGTCTGTGACTTGCTGGTAGCCTGACTGGGCCCATTTGGCCATTTTATAGGTGGATCCTGTTGAGGAAGACAATCATTCCACACAGGCCACTTCCACATCTGCATTTGGAAGTGACATAAAATCATTGTACAGGGATGTGTCATGAGCTAGGAGTCCCTTCCCGAATAAGGCAAGTACTTCAATAGTTATTAAAAGAGTCTTATTTCCTTACAGCTACAAGGTATACACAAACTCCAAAACATGCACTCCAGGTAGAAAGTTGACTTCTCTCTCTGACCCTATTCACCCAACGCTCTGCTTATGAACCCTTCAGGGCCGGTCTCTGGAGGGGGGCCCGCTATGAAAGCAGGCATGCTGGCACTCTTCCCATCAAGTTTCCAATTGGTCAAGCCAGCAAATGCGTTGATGGGCCCGTGCGTCCATGTTTCTTAGCGTGTCAAGTTTTCCTCCCGAGAATCCGTCCCCAGTCTGTTCTCGGTCGGCTTCTTTCCTACAATCAGGAGTGGGAGGGAGCTCAGTGGTTGTCCTTGAAGTGCTTTGATCCAGTGCTGTCTCGGGCTGGCTCAACGGGAGAGTTTGGACAGCCGGGGCCTCACTAGTCTCAACAACTCCAATATCAGCGTGAGAACTGTGAGTCACTGCTGGGTCAGCTATCCACTCCCCCTCCTCCGAGACTAAGCCACCATTCCCATCAGAGCCCTCCATCTCTCGTGTGCACCTGAAATCTCACCCAAGCGTGCACACATGACAGGATGAACCTGTGAGAGCTCATGTGCTCCTCCCTCCTGCTCAGACACAGCTACATAGGAAGCTCTCTTTCTATTTTCACATAACCACAGTTACTCCTTATGCTATACTTGTTAAAGTACGGTTTTAACTATGGTTTAAATCAAGGATGGGAGACTTTTGAAAGTCTGGGGGCCATTTTCACCTCCTCAACATTTCTCTCAAGAAGAGTTTTAGGGGAAAAAATACAAAAAGTGGTGCCTGGCACGCTGTGCAGTGCAAAGTGGTCAAACCTCATTGCTTGCAAGCCGAACTTAATGCTTTTAGGACTTAGCATTTGCTATGGTATCTTGCCTGCTCCTAGTTCGGAAACAAACCAACTTCATAACATGGTTTATTTGAGATGAGTAGCTGATTACATGAAAATGTAAATGAAAGTTTCAGAACAAAGATGAATAAAGAAAGAGGAGCATGTAATCCCAAGGATAACCCAAACTCAGCCCCCCAGTGACAAACTAGTTTAGCATTACATCTGAATGTAATTCGTGTACCATTACTGGATATTGCCATTGTCATCTTCATTATTAATATTTAAATGAAGTAATATGGTAAATCCCACAATCTTGCGCTCATTTGCTGTATGCCATGACTACTACCTTTTCTCTTGCTTGCCATGGGTGGAAAGGAAAAACGCACTTGGGACCAAGTAAAACTTTCTTCTGTGGAACTCGTCAGAAGAGGAATACATGTCTAAAGTGATACAATACAGCATCTGTGTGGATTTTCTAAGCAAAAGTAGAGGTACAAGAAAAGCAAGAAATCAGAAGAAATCATCTTTACCCCTTTAATCAACCAGGATCTGTGCTAGATCAAAGCACAACTCTGGGCTTGTGTTGACTAGAGTTACATATGAAAGCCTGAACCCAATTTACAAAGCATAAGCCACATAGTCTGTCCCATATCTTCAGGGTCACCTGCTTTCCTATAATGGAAGGGATGTGATCCACTTTAGGGCCTTCTTCACTGTGATGCCTTGACTTTGGAATGCTGTCTTCACAGCAACACACTGCCACTTAGACCAATTATCTTTTTAAGGACCTCGTTATCTGTGTTGGGGGGGGGGTCTTTTAGCCACTGCTTTACATGGCTTCTGCCACGCCTAGAATTACTGATTCCAAAGTTATTAAGAACCAATACAATACGGTGAAATGAATAAAAGAGACAGACAAAAGAAAGAAAATCATGGATGTGATTTTTATAAGCACTAATGAATGTATCTGCTCTCCAGAAATAACGGCTAGATCATTTTAACCAAAGAGTTGAACACTTCCTTTCTAGAGGAGAAACACAAAAGAGCAAAGAGCTGATTTTGCTGATGTGGTATTAACTGTGTGCCAGTCTGAATTTTCAAACTCCTCTGGCAGTGATTCACTGAGGGCTTGGTTCTGTTGTCCCAGCAAGGTTGGTACTCTTTGTGGGACTGCTGCTACTGCTACACGGGAATAACTAATGGTGTTCAAGTGGCTCTGAAGCAATACATAAATAAGTATTACAATTTCCACATTGCCCCACTGTAACAAAAACAAAGGCTGGCTGCAAACATGATGATGGCATAATGTTTATATTTATTGTAATTTATATTATAATTACTTTTATTTATTGTTGTAAGCCGCCCCGAGGCTTCGGCGAATGGGGCGGCATAAAAATGTTTTAATAAATAAAATAAATAAAATAAAATGAGCTAGGTGTCCCCTCCCAAGAAAGACAGTCACTCCAGCACTTCTTGTAAGAGTATTTATTCTACCCATAAGCATTCACAAGCCTCTGAGCATAGACAAGGAGATGTGTTGACCACTCTCTGGCCCCCTTTACCCAACGCTTTGCTTGTGAACCCTTCAGAGCCTGTCTCTGGAAGGAGGGGCACTGGGAAAACAGGTGTGCCTTCATTCTGCACTCTGAGCCCCTGAGTGGTCCAGCCTGCGGCTGTGCTGGTGGGCCCTCAGGTCCACATCTTCAGGAGGCCAGTGCTCTCCATCCAAGAAATCACTCCCCTCCCATCCATCATCTGCTTCATTTCCACAGGCAGAAGGGAAACTGGGCCCCATGGCCATCCTCGAGCTACTTTCATCCAGGGCAGGCTCGGACTGGCACTGCGAAGGAGCGTGTGCAGGGGCTGGCCTGTCTGCTACAACAACAATTCCATTATCAGACGGTGAGCTCTGAGCCTGGTCTGGTTCAGCCAGCCCCACATCACCCTCAGAGTCCACGCTATCAGTCCCACCAAAACAGGCCACTTCTTGTGCATGCCTGAGAATCTCATTAGAGCACGTGCGCATGACAACTGCCACTGTTACTAAAATCACAAACCTGCTGCCATTTGACTTTTATTTAGAGATATATCGGTCTTAAATCCAAATACTGCCATTCAAAAAAGCAATGTGTACAGGACATTGTCAAATAAAAATAATTTGATCATGTGGTACCCAATAAATGTTCACAAAATATTATTAGGAATGGCCCCTTAAAAAAAAAAAAAACAGGTCTTAAACTATCTGTAAACACTTCAAGGGAAAAGCTGACTAACTGGTGCAACTACAGCAACAAATGCAGTTGCCAGAACTGGAACCGCAGCCAGGTTTATGCTCTGCCTGGGCATCCAAGTATGCAGCACCCCCCAGGCTGCTCTAGGGTGGCCAGCATCAAGGCAGCTATAACCACAGGGCTTATGGGCAGTGGCAGTGGCAATGGGGACAGCCTATAACAGATACAGAAACTACAACAGGGACTACAATTGAGAGTGGCAGAACTACTACCAAGACACAGAAGGTCAACTGTCTTGTGACCCTTGCCCAAGCAATGACAGAAGGGTGCAGACATAATGCATACATTTGCATGTAACAATCAAACACCCTGGCTTAATCAATGCATGACCAACAGGCATGTACAAACAGCCCTTTCATTCCCTTTCATCACTCCTTACTTTTATGAGTGTCAAACCAAGCCACAACTCACCATTAAAGCACAGCTACCCATTATGTGTAAGCTGGGGATAAAAGTTAAGTGTTCCCAAAGAAGTCAAGATGCAGCTTCTTAAACACAGCTTCTCACCATATGCAAACTAGGAACAATGCTTAAGTACTTCCAAACAAGCCAGGATTGGAAGTCAGCTCTGAACTAGGGTTTCAAGTTGGATTACAAATCCTGGCTTGTTTGGAAGCACTAATCCATACTTCCCAGTTTATACATTACAGAAAGCAGTGACCAACTGCTGAATACACATTTGTATTCCTGCTTGTACAAGCAAGGTATGAAATAGCAATTAATGGGCAGTGTGAAGGTGTCCATTGCATATTAATGTTGCTGTTCTAATATAGTTCATTGAAACAGGAACAAGCTACCAGCATAAACATCCTTGCATTCACTTACACTCCTAGCTTGAGAGACTTCCTTGTAGGGTAAAACACAGTTTTCCTCATGTTTAGCTGCAAGTCTATTTATTTTATTTATATATTTTTCGATTTATATCCTGCCTTTTTCCTACAAAGGGCTCAAGGCAGCTTACATCATTCTCCTCCATCTTATCCCCACAACAACAACCCTGTGAGGTAGGTTGGGCTGAGAGTCTGTGACTGGACCAAAGTCACTCAGTTGGCTCCATGGCTGAGCGGGGACTAGAACCCAGATCTTCTGAGTCCCAGTCCTACCTCTTAACCACTATACCGCACTGGTTCTCTACACTGACTCTAAATACCACACTCTTGTTTAAATAAATCCTACAAACTACAGTTTGCAGTTTCATTTTAAAATCTCTGGTGTTTTCCTCATTTGCTATCCTGATTTTCAGGCAGTGCTTGAACCACATTTTGAAAACCAAACCAAACAGAACCAGACCAGTACAGTTATATATATATACAATAAATCTACAAAAGAGAGTTCCATTAGGTTCACAAGGATCTGTTTCTAAGAACTGTACAATTGCAGCTGGAGGAATTTTTTTCCTTCTCTATAAAATAATAGGAAAAAAGTCTTCCATCACATATTAGCATGCATATTCTACAAATTAAAAACTTATGCCAGTAGATCAATATTCACGTAAGAGTCCAGTTAACTGTTATGTTTAAGAATTGTTCTTTTAAATGTGAATTGGACAGATAAGGACTTCAGCATTCCTCTCTTGGTGCTTAGTGCTCGATTGGTGCATTTCATGTCAAGCATTGTGACGTTAAGTTTCTAAAAATAGGCCAACTTTCAACAAAATAAGGACTCTAATATTCTTTAAGATGCTTTTGTCTCTAATAAAATTATTTTCTGAGGTGATTGGAAAAGCCTCCTATAAATTGTGTCTGTCTAAAAATAGTGTCCATAGGAAGTGAGAACGTGGATCAGTTAGATTCAGGATATCCTGCACACTGCTGCAGAAATGCTAACAGTTCCATAAAGAGACCATGGCCACGCCATAGTATTATTTTATTTTTTCTTCAGAAAATTGTCTAAACAGAAGTTCAGATCTATGGTGTTAAAACAGCAAGGTGTTTTTTTCCATAAGGCCTACTGGACAGACCATGAAAATCAGAATATATATTCCATTCCCCAAACTAAGTTCTCTGTTCCCGTTTATGACCCTTGAGCATCAGCAGTCAAACTTCCCAAGAAGTCCTTGGAAAAGAAATCTGATATTGTGGGCTTGGATGCTGTGTGTGATCATGAAAGCTAAGGAGTTACCAACAATAATACACATTTGGGGTCATTACAGACTGAGGTGGCATGAAAAGGAAGTAACATTTCCATCAGGAACTGAGGAAGTGCAAACATTGTCTTTATCCAGAGAATGGGGTATATATAAGTTTGTGCCCAAGAGGACTGTGACCTTGGGACTGACCCTTCAAACACCCATGCTCAATTCTGGGTGTTTGATGGGGCAGAAAAGCCACACATCAAGGGTAGGGCCACATCATCTCCATTACCCTTCCCCATAGCGTACTGGGATCTCTGGGTGGGTTGCAGTGACCTCAATTGCACACGACCTCAGTTACATGGAGCCGCCTCTATATAATGAGGACAAGGTGGGGCTACAGAGGGTCTGTCACTCAAAGGGAAATTGGGAAGCTGAACTGAGCATACCGAAGCTCTTGGACATGCCTCAGCGGCTCTTTGGAGCCTGGCTTAAAAGAGTCAGGGCTGTTGCCAGCGCCAGCGGCAATGGCAGGTGTGGTCAGAGGACCACAGCAGAGGAGGAGCCCACGGAAAAGAGCTGCTGGGAGCTGCTCCTTCTCTTGCCTTGCTTCTTGCTAACCACAGTGTGGTAAGATGGAATGGCAGCAGAGGCTGCTCCGACTTGCTCACTGGCTCTCCGCCACCGAGCAAGGAAGGGGTAACCATGCTGAGAAGAAGGAGCTATAGCGGCTGGTGACCATGTTGGTGGGAAGGCTGACTCCTGGAGGGAGGGGCTTGTTATTGTGAGGATAAAAAAGGAGTGCAGAACTGTATAATCCACCCTGGGCTCCTAGCAAGAAGGAAAAGGCAGGTAGAATGCAATGCAATATTAGCATCAGCAGTAATCACAAAACAGCAGCAGCAGCAGCAGCAGCACTTTGCTGTTATGTTCTAGCACACACACCTCAAGGAAAGAGCAAAAGCAAAGGAAAACACTTTTTACCTTCAGTTTGAAATAACTTAGTTTTGCGTTTCAATCCTTTCCCTCTTCAATCTTGCCTTTTTAGTCCCCACCAGCAGCACACCTTGACAGGTCAGACAGTATGCCTTCTGGTCCCTATCACCTTCACAGTTAGACCTCTCATGGTTCTGGTGAAACCCATGTGTTCATTTATCTCCGTACTGGAGCCTCACCTCCTGATTTACTTCTCTTGTCCCTTTCCTCCACACTCAAGACTCTTCCATAGAATTAACTAAATTCTAAGAGAAAGTTTCCTTCCAGATGAGCCTGCATGGACCCCAAGATCTGCCATGGAGGTCCTCCTCCAAAAGCCTTCCTTGAGAGGGATGAGGAGGACGGTTACGAGGAGGGCCTTCTCTGTGATAGCGCTCTGGTTATGGAACTTGCTGCCCAGAGAGGTATGCCTGGTGCCAACATGTCATTCGTTTCAGCACCAGGCCAAAACCCTTTTATTCTCCCAGTTTTTTTTTTTAATCAATTACGTTTTGTAATTAGCTGTAGCAAGTGTGGGCACTAATAGTTTTTAACTATTTTATGACTGCAATATGGCACATATTGCCATATATATGTGGCTTTTTATGTAAACTATCTTGAGATATTATAATAATCAGACAGTATATAAGAAATTTAAAATGAAGGAAGGAAGGAAGGAAGGAAGGAAGGAAGGAAGGAAGGAAGGAAGGCATACTTGCTAGTTCTTGTAATGCTGGCTATATGTACTCTCTGCTTTTGTCATAAACAGTTTTTTTCCCCCAGTCACTGCTTTGCTTTAATGAGAAACTCTCCTCTTTAAAGAGCCCAGTTTTGGGTCTGTTTTATCTCATTTGATTTCACCCTGCTAGTGTATACTATTACTCTAAGCTAAAGACCTTACTGATACATATTCCCCCATGTAGACAGGAAAACTGTAACACGGAAGGCTAGAACATTTTTTAGTCACTAGTATAGGTTCCTGGGCCAAGTGCTGCACCTGGACTGGGTAGGTTTGGATTCACATTCCACCTGGGGGTCCCCACATCCAAGCCACACTGACTTTAGATTCAGATTCCTCCAACTGAAATTCCTGGGCAGACAGGAGCTTAACCGCCCAACATAGCCTACAGCACTATGATTATTCCACACCTTTCCTCTCCATGCTGAGAAATTCTCTCACACTGTTTGAAATCGCGCTTCTATGCCTCAACTACCCATTAGGGGGCAAAAAAGAGCTTTGCAATTCTGTTCTTAATCCCCAGTGTTTATGTCGCCCTCACAAGACCTTTGCCTTGATAACCAACATCATGCCCTGGTCAAACCCAAGCCCCACAGGGATGTACTGCTATGACTCCTGAACCCATGGATGTCTAGCCTGGGCCGTATCATGGTCTTATCTAATTCAAGCTTCCTTTCATCAGTGAGGTCAGTAATATATTATCAAGAATGGACCACGTTTCTTTTAACGGTCCCTCTCCCTACATACCTCAGGTGTTATTCAGATATATAATCTGACCCTGAGCCATTCCACCAAATGCATTCCTAACATTCCAAACCACAGGTCCAATTTTCTCTGAGATAATTTCAAGATCTATCTTAAACACACACATACCTATCACATTTGCTGTGACAACAATAAGGAAATCCTACTCTATCCAGGATGCATGGGCAAAGCATCTAAAATATGCAGACACCTGCTTTGATCTTAGTCTAAGTACTTTTTAGATACACAAACAGGGGTGAGTGACTAAATTTCATCAAGCAGTTCCAATACCATCAAAACTATCAGACTTTACAAAATAAAACTCAGTGGATAATTCTATTTGCTTTGGGGTAATGAGGCCCTGGTCTTGCAATGAGGCCAAAAATGTTCTCTTTCCACCTACCTGATAAATGAAAATTAGGATTCCTGTGGTCATTTTTTAAAATGATCACAGTGGATCTATAACAGAACAATCAGAATTCTTTATGCACAGTGGGGTATTCTAGGTTCCTCATACCCACTACACCCTGTCAGAAGTATGTTTCTGCCTCACCACCCTTTTCCCTCTCCAGCAAACTTAGATGATACCCAAGAAGCACAGTCTTTTATTGATCTCTAAAGCATTACAAACAGCCTATATCAAAGTCACAGTCCCATTGATATAAGGAAGTAGTAGCATCTGCCCAAGTAAAGAGCTGGAACATTCACCTGCGTTTTGGAAAGGATTTGACCCCAGCCCCAGGATGACCCATGCTGCTTGAGGGAAAGACAACAGCTGAAAGGCTTAACTGGGCTGAGCTCTTGGCCTGATGTCTCTTGATAGGCTCTGAGAACTCCCCAGTGATCTCTACCCCTTCTGGTTCAATAGTTTCCCTCTTGCTCCAAGGTAGTTCAGAGGCCTTGGCTAATTCTTGCTAACCCCCCTCCAACTCTGACCTAGCTGGGGGGGGGGGGGGGGCTATTACCAGGCAGAAATGGGCCTCCTCTCTACCCTACCCTACCCTACCCTACCCTACCCTACCCTACCCCAGTGCCTCCCAAAAGTAGCAAGAGCTGAGAGACTGACAGGTGTGAAAGGATGATTTGAAACAAGGAAGCAGGAAGGGTTAAAAAAAAGGTAACAAAGAAAATTCCTTAGCCTAATGGGGAGGGGGGAGGGCTAAGATCAGATAGCACAGTGTGAGGAAACTGGAATGTAGACAAGACAGCAGGACCTCATGACTATTAACAAACACACCCTGCACAGGAAATAAGCTCATTATAATTCACCTGGGAGGGACGAAGTGGGAGGGAAGAACAGGTATCAGTGGCACAGGATAGGTGGACAGAAAAGATCTGTAACCTCCCAGTACCCTAGCCAATGAGGGGAAAAGAGGAGGGAGAAGTGGCCGGGGACAGGGCATAAAATGGGATGTGCACATGCGCTGCGTTGTGTTGGAAGATGGGAAGGAAACCATTCCAATTCCCTTTGTTGCAATAAAGTTTCAAATAGAACTCTCTGCATGCTTGGAATATTTTTCTCTTCGGAAGGGGAAGGGGAAGAGTGTTTCTAACAGGAAACCATCAGAAAAGGTATGGGATATGAAAAACAGGAGTCTGCAGCAGGATGGGGAAATCTGAACAATTCAGCACAAGTGCAAGGCATCCATGAATCTAAGCCATTATATTTTGCTACTCTTAAAAACACATTTAAGGTTTAAATTGGGGAGCCAATTGCTTCTAACTCCCAAAGTCATCCAGCTCTTTAGACCAGCAACTCAAACCTATATAGGTTTGAAATTAAGGAAGTTTACCCACAGACACACACCTTTATCTTAAAAGACTTCACACACTGGAGTGGCCACAACTTTGTATTTATTTACTCAAACTGTTTTTATAGTGCTTGCTATCTCAAGATCCCTAAACAGTTTGATGGAATCTATATTTTTTGAGTGTATTCATTAATTTAATTTCATTTATGTTTTCTTATTAACTGCTTAGGGATCTTGTCAAACAGGATCTTGTCAGAATTATTCCTGAGATGTTCGATACGCAGAATCCATTCATAGGAAGGCTGCTTTAACTATGTGCCGTAATTGCCTGGTTAGTGCTATAAAAATTTTATGCACCATATGCTTCATGGGACTCTCATTAGGAAATGTTTGCCTCACGGCTGCTCTAATTTACACCCTGTGATAATGACCTTCAAGGAGTTGAGGGGTCAGCTGCAGATAAGCTCCAGGAGCACAGAAGCCACTCTGAGGCTTACAGGGGCTGAGGAGGAGGAGGAGGAGGAGGAGAGGCACCTACTCTTGAATTTGCTTTTTATTTAATAGCAGAAATGCAGATACCCAAGGTTGAGTGTAGGTGACCGCTGAACTGTGGCTTGCTAATGTTGTGCAAACGACAAACAACCCATGCAGAGAACTCAAGAACTGTTGCTGGGTCATGAGCTTGCAGGGAATGGGTCAACAGATGATGGTTTATTAGGCAGTTGGGTTCACACAATACAATAGCTCATGTCATAGTCTCTCTCTGAATCAGAGCATTTCAACGCTGGACAATGAAAATTCGCCAGTATTTCTCGGATTTTTCCATCACTTTCCCCAGAATACAGTTCTCACCTGTCCTCTTCAACCCAGCTGTCAGTGCATCTGCAGCGCCAAGCCGACTGATCTTTATCTAAAATAGCAGGGCTGTGAGCTATAAATGGGTACAATTGATTCTTGAGGTGTGAATGACAGAGCCTGGGCCCCAACCACATAGCTTTTGCATTCCTGCTGGATCCTGCTGCTAACAGTACATAAAAGCAAGGACAAAGCTCACAATTCTCTTCCCTCCATCCCCCTTCTAACTGTGCAAGCTGTAAGCAAACAGCCTGAAGGAAATGTGTTAGTTAGAACAGATTAAGCAATTGGCTACAGTGTCTCAGTAAATTGTAATTGTGAGCTGCACAATGCTTTTAAATGTTCTGCTCAGAATATTCAACAAGGGCAAACTGCCAGTTCTGAGCAGGGTGGGGTGGGGGGAGGATTCAGTAAATAAATTTGGGTTGCCTTGAACTAACTAAGAGCTAAACTATTGGTCCAAACAAACTTTGTTCAGTCAGCTATTCTGTTAAATTTAAGAAAGCTATTCTAAGATTGTCAGGCAGTGCTTATTTTGGTCTTCTCCATCACGGTGCCCTCCAGATGCATTTGACAACAACTCCCATAAATTCCCAGCCTGTGAGGACTGCCTTATTTTAGCAGTCCTTCTCCTTCTTTCAAGCGAACGCTTTTGTCCACAGCATGACGTAAACAAACACAGGTGAAAATTGTTTTTGGTCCAGTGCAGAAGTAACAACCACACAGTGACAAGAAACCCTGCATCTTTTCTATATTCACAAATTGGTTGGTTTTCATCCAAATTTAATTTTCAGTAAATTAAATAGTAAAAAGAGTAACACAAGCAACTCTCTTCTTTATACTGCAGGAGTTGGATCAAATTATCCAAACAGTGGCTACATGATAATCATACTCAAGGGCTGCATATGGGTATTACTGAACCATGAGTTTTCATTGAAATGTGGTTTGTTGTAACATACCAAGGTGAACAACCAAAGCTCAAATCATTGATTATTTCCACAGGTTCTTTGTGGTTAACAAGCCATGATTTTTGACTACAGCTCAGGGGAGACAAGAGAATAACCTATGTTTCAGCAACAACTTACAGTCAGCTGTTAAGAATGGGTTATCATGTTGTCTTGTGACAGCCTGCATGGCACAGATATTGTGACTGTGGAGGACAAGCTCCAGCCGGAGATGGTAGTACTGAGTTAGTTCAGAGATGTGGCAAAGACAGACCAAGATCTACTGACAGATCTCTGAATGATCTGCGTACATCTGCAACGATTTTTCACTCCTAGTAGTTTAACAACGGCAACAAATGACCTTTTTGGCACACAATGTAGCTTTTGAACTGAGAAAAAATGAAATAGACTTCTGTATGAAAAGCCATTGACATCACTTCAGTTTTGGTTCTGAAAATATATTCCTAAGCTCAGAATGTTACCAGGAGCACACGATCATTAATTCTATGTACGTGTCTTTTGCATATGACTCTGCTTTGTAGATCTTACAGCTGGACCGTGTACTGGTTATACTTAGAGTAGACACATTGAAATGAATGGGACAAGTTAGAGTAATATTGGATGCAACTCCTCAGATTCTAGTAGAGAACACAGCAGATCCCCCAAGCTGGACTAGATGGATCTCAGATAAGGCATTTCCCTATGACAACTCAGGAAATTAAGTTATATGTATCTGTGCCTTTAAAAAAAGTGTTTGCCACACTGCCTCACTTACCTGATCACAGATCAGCTCCCATTTCTTCTCGTTGTCATACTGCCGGAGTAGCCTTGCTTTGTCAGGAGGCAAGTTCATTGCATTCTGTGAAGAAAGAGAAAGCAAATTATGGGTAACCACAGCAGGCTTGGGTTGAGAGAGGTTGGATGTGAATAAACTGTAACAATATGGTTACAATTATGTTAATTGCTTTCTGTTGGATTCTTGGTTAACAAAGTTAATCCAAACCATTTCAGAAAAAGGATGTTAAACAAGAATTCCCATGGAAGTGAAAGGGGAGGAAAGAAGCACTTCTCCTTTCCATGGGATCTGATTCAAATTTTGAAAGGATTCAGCAGTTTTTCACGTGCGATGAAATGCGACGGGGGAGTCAAGGGTGATGCAGGAATATTCTCTCCCTCTTCTCACATGTAATATGCCATCATCACACATAGACACAGATAGAAAACTACATACAGCTCATGGTCCAAACAACACCAGAATGACAATATTTCAGACTTGCTACTTATGAACAATATTGGCTAGAAAATGGCAGCTACCTCCCAACCAAAATTATACAGCTGAAATGAAGGAAGTCTGGAGTAACCTCGAATGAGTCTTTGCACAGAACAACTGTTCATCAGTTCATCTGTTTCACTCAAAACAAATTCTGAGCTCAGGTCTTGTATTTATTTGGTCTGTCTTTTGTACCGGTATAAGTAGATTGGTCGGTTGATCTCTATGTTCTAGTAAAAGAAAACGTTGCTCCTGTGACACTGAACCCTCCTTGCCCCTGACAGGTGGGACAAGATGAAGAATGTTATAGTTGACCCTTACATTACAAAGCCTCATTGGGAGAACATGGCTTTTCTTCTGGTGGCCTTCCAGCCACATCACAGGCAGGTTTAAAATAAGCAGGTGAATATCCCTATGTAAGGAAATGCTCCACTTGTTGAATTTCCACATGTCGTGCAACTGTTTAAAGCACAGGAAGCCATCCCCACTTAAAAAGCTGGCAACCCTAGCACGGAGTTGGGAGATCCATGGAAAGCTCTGATTATGCATGGGCAGGAGCAGTGGGAGAAAGATATGCTCCGTTCACAGCAAAAGTCCTGGGCTATAAGGGTAAACAGGAGACACAGAAACAAAGTGAACATTGCACATTAGGCTACATGTTCTCAGCCCAGCACTGACAGATGAATAACAAATGCCTATGTTTGAAAGCCCTATTTTTTTTTTAAAGAGAGATCGCAAAATGTCATTAAAATGCTAATGAAGCACTATTTTATTGTAATAGCAGGGCAACATTCTGATTTTAAAATGTCACTGCATGCAAAATTGAAGGAGATAATTTCCATTCTAGGGCTCTAATCTGTGCCCGTAGTGGTTCACGTCCTTCTCATATGAAAGGAGCACAATGAATTAGAAATAATGGCTGACAACCAGCACTAACACAATAACTGAATAGTCAGGAAGGAGGTCTGACAAAACAGGCCAGGAAAATGTACTTGACCACAGTCAATGCCTCTCAGCAGCATCATATGTTTTATTTCAAAGGCTTAACCTCCAGCAGCAATGTCAATTCTCCACTTTCCTCCTCCTCTGATAATCCCTTGGCATATTGGGCTCTAGATAAAAATATAGCCCACAACCCCAAAGCAGCCTCTGTTACTGTGATGGGTCATTCCTCGTGATCCTAAAGGGCGACGCTATGTATTCTGTTAATCATGTGAGTGTTGCATTGCATCAAGATCCCAGAGCAAAGAATGTCCAATGATGTTCTTTGGAACACTCTTGGGGCTTTCAAGAATGTCCTATTAAGCATCAGGTTAAATGGGAGCAGAGCAACCTCCAGATCACTAACTCACAAGCTGTTTAGGGCTTGATAGATCAAAGGCAAAAGTTTGAAATGTGCCCAAAACTGTCTGCAATGGGGGGTGGGTAGGATCCACAGCGAATGAGCAGAGGTTTTTGGCAGAGGAGTTGCAGTGAAAAAGGCTTTGTGAAAAGGAAAGGTTTACAACAAAACATGAACCCCACCCCTTATCTATGCTTCCCTGGAGGAGATAGAGTGGTACTAGTTTATGAAATAGATAACAAGAAGCATATTTTTCAATACTGATTTCTCTGATGGGTTGTCCATGCCCAATCTGGCCCCCTCCAGGTATTTTGACCCATAGCCCCAGTTATCCCTTACCACTGGTCATACTGGCTAGGGCTGCTGAACACTGTAGGCCCCAAAATCTGTACAGGTTGGGAAAATATGGACTAATGTGAAAATTAGGGAAGACATTCTCAGACTGTACTCCCATTTTATGGATTGAAGGCTAACCTAGATGAAAACAGATCAGTAGCAAAGTGTGGATTAGAACTCAAACTTTGTGTGTGTTTTGTACTTGTATTCAACTGAAAAATGAAGTTTTTAAAAAATCACTGGTATTCACAGATGACTGTTGTTCTCTGTTGTTGCCAACAAATCACTAATCATATCCATAGCACAAAGGAACTAACAACACTAAACCCAATATATGTTGCAACCAATATTTATTAAAAATGATGTGTTGTTACTAGAAAAATGAGACAGAAAATACAGAACATTTAATTCAGTTCTATAAATTTCTAAAATAGAATTGTAAAGTGTGTGTGTGCTTGCAAGCATGCCAGAATTACTTACTTTAGTCATATATTTGTTAAAAGTATTTTTAACTTGGATTTTACCCTAGGTTATCAGGCCAGAAAAGAAAAGAAAATATAAATAATCACAATAAAAAATAACAAAAAACGAAAACCACAAAGTTAGGAAAAAACCCCCCTCCAAACAAATGTTATCAAAAATTCTGAACATAACCTCACAAATCTAACATCAGTTATTTGAAAACAAATTCCTTCTTATTCATTCCTGTTCATTTTTGGCAAATGCCTGTGCTTGTATTTTTGAGGAGAAATCTTTGCCTCTATCAGAATGCTAAATGATGGGTGAGGGGGCAGAGAATAAATCTTATTTTCAGTGTATACAACTGGAAGAGCAACATTCCAGAAATTGCCACAAGGCTGAAATTCCAATGTGAAGATTTAAAGTGACACAAGACTAATCACAAGTCATTCACTCACTCCCCCAATACCTCCAAGATGTCTTAACCTAATAGAGGACTACGGTGCCTCAGAGAAGGTTTAAACAACCTTCTGTACAAAACATGTCCATTTGTCTCCCCAAAATTAAAATCGAAGATGAACGTGAAAGCCTTTACAAAGGGCACCTTCCAGCCTGGACCATTCCTCTTTACGGCCTGGGGCAATTGCTATTTTTCCAGGGAGAACAGGGGAGTAGAGCATTAAATACAGCATTTTAAAGAAAATGTTACCCGCTGCAAAGGCAGGAGGATGGATTCTTATAGCTGAGTGTTTTAAAAAGCACATTCAGACTTGCTCTTTCTGCCTTTTTTTTTTTTTTGCATCACTACTCACCATCAAACGGTAATTCCCTACAACTCTACCAAGAGCCCCACCAACTCCTTCTGCAGTTTTCTTGTAAATGATTCATATTCTACTCTGAAGATGTCTACAGTATGACTCGTCCTCCTTCCTGTAATTATACTGCCTGATTACATCCAGTGAAATTGTGTAACATGGGTAGACCTTGTACGCTGTAATCATCTCTTCCAACTGAGAGATAACCTGCTTGCACTCCCTAAAGCACAAACCCCACTGCAGTGAATGAATAGGAAGACATTTTCCTTTGAATCGTACCACTCTTAACTTTCTCACGCTCAGCAAGAATTTTTTAGAAATACTAAGCAAGCAACCCATGGCCTTGAGGCTCAAGGCCTTGATAACAGTGGGTCTGAGAACTATTTCACAAAAGTTAAGTTTTGCGTTTCAGTCATACACTAAAGTACTTTGTGGATACACCTGCAATTGTATGCACAATGTAAATAGGATGTACAAAGGTTCAAAACCAGATATCTGTTGATTCACACTTGGTGACAAATCCTGACTTGCTCCAAAGATCAGCTGAAATTCTCCAAAAGGTGCAATCCTAGCCTACCACCTAGGAAAACAGACCAAGTTAATGGTTTTCCTTCATTTAAACATCCTGAGCCCGTGACTCAATTTCGCACATTTCCAAGCTAATCCTTAAAAAATGTGTCATTTTCTCAATGTTACAGACATGGAAATAAACTTCAAAGAGCATAAATAACTTCCTTCTGGAATTTAACCATAAAGTTTTCTGCAACCAGTGAAAATGCACACAACTAATTCTCTTGCTTCTTCATTCAGATTTAAACATTTAGCACTACATGAGAAATCTTCCTTATTTGTCACACCTTTGAAGTTCTTCTCTGCCCTGTGATCTAGTTACATTTTAGATTAACAGAAAAAAGACAGGAAGCCTTCCTAAATCTCACCTGCCTTTTTACAGAATTGCTCACAGTATCACTCCAGCAAGTGAGTCATTTATCCTCTCTGGTGTTTTCCAGTTGCCAATGCCAGAATACTCTTTTTCTGTTGAAAATGTTTTCCCTTCAGGCCACTTCTTCTTGTTCTACCTTGTTTGAAAAATATTTCTGTTTCTTCATTCCACCTGTATGGTAGATGGAAATTTGTGACAATAGCAAAGCAGGCCTCCTTCACCTATCTCCCCCTGCCCCCCTTTCCATCTCATTTTGTTGTACTTTGTGTGTGCTTTTCTAAAAAGTTCTTTCATATGTATGTTTTCGCTGAGGGGCCTTCTTTTAATCCTTCCTAGAAAAAGGAGGCTCTAAATTGCATTCCAGGACTTTGCAAAGCTCCCAGGTTATATAAAGCATTGCTATGGGCAACCAAAACACTAAATCACCTTGAACTATGATCTTAGGAGCAGCATTAAGCTAATAAGAGTTTCCTCTCAGGCTCAGAACTTAGTCAAGTCTGTGGCTTAGCACTGCTATGAAGTTCAAGGCAATTCGGGGCCACTCATATCACTTTTTGTTGACACAGAAACCTCATTATCTGTGGTTTGCAGGTTACTTGAGAAAATGCTCCTTTTTCTATGACCCTCTTAAATTCACGTTTAAAAAAAATGTGAATTTGATGCTCCGTTATCACATTTGCTTTCCTACTCCAACTCAGAGGTCCAAACGCATGAAATACACATTAGCCCACCTTGCTTCTCACATTTCAACTTGAAAAGAGGAATTTGCAAACTGTTTTCAGATTATGCCTGGATAATAGCCATTAGTTAATTAGCTCTCCAGATTAATTAGCATTGCCTCCATTTATAAGCTTCCAAAAACAGCACTGGCTTTATTCCACAAATGCATTATGTTCTATTCTATTAGGTTGTGCATGTTATTCTGAAAGTGCTTCTGTGCAGGTCTTATTAACATGGTAACTATACAATAATCATACATGTGATCCTATATGAATTTAAAATGTATATATTTCTATTAAGCGCTGTTTGAAAGCGCCTGTAAGATTGATGGAGGGAGGGAGGGATGGAGGCCTCCACAAGATGCACATGAACAGGGCTACCTGAAACAACAGCCATTATGGAATCTAAACAGCATTGGAGGAATCGAAATGTGAATCTGTTGCGGCAGAGGGCTTTGGGGAGTCTAGTCTCAGAGAAGCCTTGAGGCTTCAGCCTCAACAAGAGATAAACCAAAGGCTAAAAGGGAAGGAATACCCCAGGAAAGTATTAACACACACATCCCTTTCCGAGACCACTGGGAGAAGCCTCGACTGTTGGACTATTATTATGCATGCAATAAACATGACCAAATGGTCCATTCTTTTTGCATCAACCTTTCTGACAGTGCACCATGGACCTAGGAAATGCGTTAGATGCTGAACATGTCCAGTAGGCCCACAAGGACAAGGCACACTATCTGTTGCATAAATCTTGATGTGATGCAGGCACACAGTTGAAGGAAATTTCCTTTCCCTCTCCTGGGACAGCACCACCAACTAAGAAATGAAGCAACTTTATACAAAGTCAGAGGTAGGTTATCAAGTTAAGGACTGCCCCACTTGAGGGACAGCAGCTCAGCCTTCTTCTAACCTGGTGCCCTCTGGAAGTTTTGGAGTTCAGCTCCCAGGATTTCTTATCACTGGCCATGCTGGTTAGAACTGATGTGAACTGGAAATCCAAAATACCTGGAGAGCAGAAACTTGGGCAAGGCTGGTTTCTATGCATGTAGAATTGTCATTTGTTAATCCCTACAAACATGTGTCTTCCATAAAGGAATTTTGTAAATGAGTGAAAAATAGTTACCTTTTCTTACTATATTGCATGCTCCCATGCATTATACAGATGACGTTGGTCCATGTGCAGAAAATTACTGTCATAAAGCTTTCCCTTTGCTCCCTTTCCTGATATCTATCAACTGTGCACAGACATCTGGCTAGTCACAAGTGTGTGCATGGGCCTCCAAAGAACCTCCATCGTAGAGGCACTAGGTCCCATGAAAGCCTGCATGCCTATAGAGGCTTCCCCTTCTCCAGCGTATACACTTAACGGGTGCGTGTTGCTGGGTGAGATACAAAGAAGCTATACAATCTCCAAGTCTGGCCCAGTGGTTGCATTGTCACCTGGGGAGATTTTTGGTCATGAAAATTCTATTTATTATGTTTATATGCCACCTTTTTCTCCCTCTCAATGATCTTCTCACTACAACAACTTTGTGAGGTAGGTCAGGCTCAGACTCTGTGCGTAGCCCAAAGTCAACCAGTTGGCTCCATGGCTGAATGGGATCTAGAACCCAGGTGAACTGAATGAATTAGGGAAGGAAATGTCTATTAATTCTCTCTCTTGAACTGTTCCACTTTTATGGCTTCTGACAGAATTCATGTGTCATCATAATGCCCATTGATACGATTATACTTTGGCCACAACCAGGGCTGGGCAACTTGTGGTCCTTCAGTGTTTTGGCCTACTATACCCATCTTCCCTCACCAATGCACTACAGCTGAAGGCAGCTGCAGGTCAAACAGCTAGGGAGCCACCTTTACACCTCACCTTTACACTTCAAAGAATTAAATTCCATCAAGCTTGACTTTTGTCTCTTTTTAAAACTCTGGCCTAAGGATGCAGCCACTGTTGAGAACTCTTAAAAGGGCAGAGTCTCCTGTCCTTTCTTGGAATGTGTAGTTCTAATCATGACACCAAGGCAAAGAAAGTCTTATATTAATAAGCTACCTCAGCAGCATTTTACTCCTGCTCTCACTAAGAGAAGTGATGACAAAGTGCCAAGAATGCAGATTCCAAGTCTCCCTGAGTCCACAAAAGCAGCTACCTTTTGTTCTCACCTTTCTATCACCCATGACGTTGCATTGTGTTGACACACTGATAGAAAACAATAAAAAGTTTGCCAGACTACTCAACAGTGCAGGATGTAGCCTGGATTAACATTAAAATGTTTGGTCTGACTTTGGAGCACAGCCATCCTGTAATATGGGGTTACTCAATTGCATCTGTTCATTCTCACTTTACGGCACCTGATTTTACCATTCAAAGAAAAAAGACCAGGAGTTACTTGCAGTGGAACTGAGTAAACCTCATCAGATTTCCAGAAGGCTAGCCAAACCCTTTTCTACACTTGCCTTAAAGGTCATTTGACAATAAGGACTCATTCCTTTCTCTGGAGCACCAACCAAATACCACTAATGGCATTCCTATTTAGATCATTGGTTAAGATGAACATCCCAAAATAGATAGGGATTGCCAGTGTGATACAGACTGTATACTGGTCCTGAGATAGCATTCAGACACCACCTGGCAGTGGGAGACAATGAAAGTGGAAAGTGACAGCAGGAGGGAAAGGTTTGGTATGTCCCTGCTAACCCAGTGATGAGGTTACCACCTTCTATTTTCTTCCTTTGGTAAGACATCAATTGTATTGCTTTTCAGTGATTTCACAACTACGCAGGCAAGAAAACATCCAAACAAAATCAATTACATCATCCTAATACTAATGTACATTTTTAAAAAACTGAATTAGGATTCGGGAGTTACAATGTGGTGTAAATCAAATTAGAAAGATGCAGAGCAGCAGAATTAGTTAGCATTTATGGAGAGGAGCTGTTTTCAGGAGTGATCCATCCAGATACACTATACATGGATGCAAGGTAGCAAAGAATGATTGTGTTTAGCTCCACTGTTCTTAGCTGGCCCAGTACAAATGTATTAAGAAATCAGATTTTTGTACGGTGTGAAGAAGCTTCAGCAAACTTTGGACTGTATTCTTCCCCACTCCCTTTCATGTTTTCAAAAAGTTCAGATACTGTTGCAATCTTGGGTTCAAGATATCTGCTTCTGATTTTTAAAGAAGTATAGTTCCCCATGACATCCCAACTTGGGGAATTATGGCTAATTTATACAATGGGTGAGTTTTGTCTCTATGGGCCCTTTCTCCAAATATCTTTTAAATACTAAACAACTTCCCCATGAGAATGGAAATTCCAGGTTCATCATAATCTCTCCAACATTTATTAGATTTCAGGCTGATCATTTAAATGTTTATTTTGCATCTTAATCAGGGTGACATGCCACCTAACTGGACTTCTAAAAGGGAGCTCTCAGATCTTAATAGATTTCATAGGACACTTATAAACAGATTAATCTCACTGGAACCTATAAAGATAAGCTAGAATTTATACAGTTTGGACTAAAAATAGGTATACAGTACTGACAGGGTACCAAACAGTCTTGACTTCCTGCAATGATACCCTAAAGCATTCAAAGAAAATACAATGAATATGATGGGCATATTTAGAGAAGAACCCTAAATAACCTTCTTTCTGCCAAGGATAAAAGTTAGATTCTCTCTCTCAATCTCTCTCAAGTTTGGAACAGTCATACAAGCAGAGAAGCTGGAATGTAAGATGCCCATTTTTTTAGACACAGCTGGTGGTCAGTTTATATAGATTGCTATATCTAGCACAAATTTGCAAAGGATAACAAATAGGATCACATTAATTAGAGTGATTATTCTATGCATGTTTAGACAGAAAAATGTTCTGTAACTCCCAGCATGCTCCTGAGACTTAGGATTCTTTTTTCTAACTCTTTCCCTACCATTTTCTCTCATGCTCTGCACATGGACCCAGAAGGAGTTGGGGATTGCAATGCAAGTAGCTCTCTGGAATGGCACAACAGATTTCTTACATCTATGGCTCCTGTTTGCTGGCATGAGGCCTTAGAAACAGCTGCCAATGGGTCTCATAAAGCATACTATTGTCCATAGTGTGCCAATTATATTCTGTCTCAACTAGCATGCAGCTTCCTTCCCCTGTCTCTTGAAATCCCCAAATTATTCGCATCTTATGCAAACAATACATTCAGCAGAGCTATCACAAAGAAAGAGTAATAAAATAACAAATACTCAGAAGAAGTCATGATATAAAATAACACAAACCGCAGATCTGGATCCAGCTTTTAGAGCCTTCCTTGGCACTCTATTCTGGCAGCAATGTAGAGAGGCATTCTACCTCAGCCCTATGAATTTGTGGAGTAAGATGTGCTGTGGCATTCCCTGCATTTTCCTCAAGTTGACTTCCTTGTGTTCAATGGGGTACAGGGACTTATGCCAATTCATCCCCTTGTGGAAACACTTCTGAGTACTGATAATAGTGCTAGACAGACTCAGTCCTTTCAGTGTGCAAAGCCAAGAATCAGCTTCAACTGTCAGGTATTAAACCAAGTTTGTGTCACCAGAAAGAGAGGCAAACTATGGATGTGACTACGACCCAGATAAACAGGATTGTCTCTGGCAGAGCTTTGTTCTTTTCCTAGGCTGCAGGACAGGCTTCCCAAATCAAGAATGCCCTTCTGCTTCATTTGAAAATAACACTGTTAATGTCAATTATTAGCATTAGCCCCTGGAGAGCAGCAGAAAACAACTGCATTGAAGAACACATGTAAAAATGATATTCCACACGGATGGCTAGGAGCAACCCAAGGGGTGCAGATCCTCCCCTGCTTTCTCAGCTTCAGGCAACTCTTGCTGTTTTCCAAGATGTTAAAAGTCTAGGCCAAGGGGACATGACCCATGTCGGTTGAATCCATACACCCACTCACAGGTTTTGTGGATGTAAACACTTTCTGTTTCCTACAAGCAGTGTTATGCTGCCTTACAGCCAGGAAAGGCTACAAGAACCTGGATGGAGGCCAAAGTATTAGTGTATACATCTAAACTCAGCATTTTAAAGTCTACCCCCCTGTTTGGTCTCAAACAGACCAAAAAGCAGAGTTTCACTGCTCTGTGCTATACTGAAATCCTTTTATGTGAAGTGACATAATAAATATTCAATAAGCTCCATTGCTGAGCTGAAGTTTGCCAAGGTTGATTTAGCTACTTTACCTTTAAGCTTTCCATATAATGTAATGCAGTTTCTCATATGCTAAAGACAGCTTCCCATGTTTTAGATGATCAGGGTTGTAGTTGTTCCGGCAGTACATCCAGGCATTATGGCCAGAATGGCACACAGCCATTTCTAGCAGTGAGGAGCCAGAAGCAATCACAGGAGAGTGGCCATAATGGGCAAAAGTCAGCAGGTGGACTTTCAGCAGGATTACCGTTTATTTAGAACAAGCATCCACAGCTTTTCTGTGCCTAGGAGTCACATCAGGTAGCACTATGAGACTACATGCATTTTCGCATACACTAACGCATGCACCACAGACACACATGTGCACACACAAAACCCCCTTTCAGGTCTTTAGGTAACCAGACTATGACAGAGACAGCTTTTTCCCCCATCTCCCCCTGCCCACACACTCCGTCTATACATGAGAAGTTCTGAATCAAATGCTACAATCATGTCTGCACTAAGCATCAAAAAGTATGTAATAGAAATACTACAAGGTTTATCAAAAAGAGTTTCCAGCTTGTCTTCTCTAGATTAGCGGAGGCGGGGTTGATATCTAGTTGGTTGGGAGATGGTTGCGGTGGTGGTTCGTCAGCCATGTCATAAGTGGATGGTGTTTTAAAATAGTGTAGGTGGAATATAAATTTTAAAATAGAATAAGCAAAGATAGACCAAATGCCTTACATATATTAAGGAGGAGTACCCAATTGCTGGATCTAGTTAAGCAGAATGAGAGTTTCACAGGCCTAACTGTTGCAACAAGATATTGTTTCTTAGTGGTAGAAAAGACGCATTCTTGATTTTCTCTGAAGCGTTTTTTGTGAAGTTAGTCTGCATGTGAAGGAAAAAGTTGAAGATTCTTGTGTTGATGCCCATGATGGTTGGGAGTTCCTGGAGAGGGAACTCCTAAAGCTGCAATCAAACAACCACAGTAGGAAAGATAAATGGGGTATCTCTAAAGAAGGCAATGGAGTTGCACAAAAATCTTAGTGATGAGCTGAAAAAAGGATGTGTGTAAGAAATGGAAGGAAAGGTCACCAAGGACAGCTACAGACAAGTCGCTCAGACTCATAGGAACACAGGGAAATGAAAGCTCAAAAGCAAGAAACAAGGCTTTTTCCAGTATGGTTGAAAGAAGAGAAGGAGATGGCAGCCTCCTTCTCAGTACGGCTACTGAAATGTAAATGGCTGGCAATGTGAAAGCAGAGCTGAGCTGTTTCCATTTTGCCTCCACCTTTTCCCAAAACTACAATTGCATGCGATCTTGTAATGCAGCAATAACTGGCCAAAGGTTGGGTCTGTGGTTCAAGATTCATTTTATCAGAGAACACCTAACTATCTTAAAGGAGTTCCATCTTCAGGGCCAGACAAATTGCAACCTAGGATACGAAAAGAACTCATTGATGTTCTCTCAGAAAATCTATCTATCCCCTTTGAAAAATCTGGAGAAAGGGTGAGACACTATAGGACTAGATTTGTTTGAATATCCCTGTGATCAGAAAGGAGGATTCGAGAAACTGTAGATGGGTCCATTTGATTTTGGTAGGAATATAAACTGACAGAGTATTAGAACGGACTTGAAAATTGACTTCTTTATTCTTCCTAAGCATCTGATTACAGTGCTATCAGACTAATCTTACCATTTAAAGGAATAAATAAATCAGGTAACCAGCTTTGTGGGGATGCTGACAGTGTTTATCATGATTTCAGCAAAATATATGATGAAATTTAAGATTAAAAATATTAGCATTGTGGTTCTAAGAAGATTCTGTAGCTAATCCCTGAAATATTACACCCTGACAATGGACATTTTTGTCTTCTTGTTTGAAGATAAGAGAGCAATTCATGACATGCCTCTTTCTCTCTCTATAGTGTATTTATTACATTTAAAACAAACAGCAAAGCATACGGAATATTTTTAACTGTTTGCTGTGATGTGACTCATTCACCAACACTCTCATTGAACTGCAGTCCAGTATCAAGAAATGATATTGTCAGAAGGTTGTTTATTCCCACTTCTCAGTGGTCTTACCAATTTGTTTCTTTGTTCTTGAGAAGCCTTCCTGTCCTTCCTCCCTTTTTATTAGAGAAAGATTATGCTTTTATCAAGCCGTTCAGTGGCACATATATGTATCAGGGTCTTTTACAACTACAGATGTGGTGATTTACAAAGCAAATGTGCAAAAATGGGGCTAATTTACAGATTCACACTTCCTTGTGAGAGAAAGCTTTCACACCTAAGATGTCACTCTGCTACTTTGACAAAGGGAAGAAACTGACAGAAAGTTTTCCTTATCACTGAGAGCCCAAGGGATTTTTTTTTAAATGCTTTCTCTCTACACACCACAATACAATGAAGTTCCCATGCTGCAAAAAACCAAGATAATTAATTTCAGCCCAACATAAAATGGCCCAATGTTCACTTTAAAGAAGAAAACTCCCTGCTGTTTGGCTGAAATGGGTACAGACAGCTCAGTAGGCTAAATTGCTTTAGGAAAGAATTGTTCATATGGTATAAAAAGCTACATGCACATGGAAAAATTAGCCAGAATTTGGAGCCATGTTTAGCCAATGAGAATGTCAAATAGGTCATTCAGCAACAGATGGATGTGAACACGCAACCCTCCAGATGTTGGTGCAGTCCTGCTCACCCTACACCATGGGTCCTCAGACTAAGGCCTGGGGGCCCGATCCGGCCTGCCATGCCCATTTGGACCCACCACACCCATGCACACGCCCGCTGCCCCGCACACAGGGCGGCAGCGGTTTGCTCACTCAGAGAAAACGCTCTCCAAGTGAGCAAGTCACTGCCTCATGTGCCTGCCTCGCCCCCCCTGCTGCGCGCACCTGCCCGCCCGTGCCTCGCCTTGCCTCACCACGCCCCCCGCCACCTCAGTGCACGCATGCACCGCCCCCACCCCCTCACTGGCCCACGTGCGCCACCAGCACCCCCTTTCCGACCCGCGCCCAGCACTGGCACCTTTCCACTGGCCCCCTGCTGAAAAAGTTTGAGGACCCCTGCCCCACACCATTGGCTGTCCTAGTTCTGTTTGATGGGAACTTCAGCCCAACAACACCTGGGGGCATCCGTGTTCTACATCCTGGTGTACACCCTTATATTGCAAGAAATCCAAAGCAACTGGTGATGTCCTATTCACTAATGGCTATTTTGACACACTGTAAGCTTCATGGACCTAACCGGGAATCAGCCGAGATAGGGCATGTGCAGATGGCGGGCATAACCTATCCCCAGTCCAGTTCCAGCTGTGGTCAACATGGGCATGGTCAACACAGTCAACTCAGTTCACCAGACTCTTATAGAAAACAGGAAGTTTGCTCATGCTTTCTGTATCTCCAGCCGGTTATCACCTTCCAAAATGGCACAACTTTGGTTAATGATGAGGTTAAACCATAAATAAAATAAACTCATGTGAAGCATTGAGTCAGACAACACTCTAAAGGAGACCTAAAGTCTCTCTTTGCCTCTCTGCTAACAAATCCAAAAAAACAGAAAGTTAGAGGAGTTTCCCTATTCACATGTGTTCAGGATAGAATACGTCTTGTGAAAGTCTAAGTCTAACGTGTTTATTACGCATCAGAAGCATATTTACCTGGATTTTAGTCTACAAGAGCTTATGCCATAACAAGAATGCTAGTCTTTAAACTAATCCTACCTGAAAAGACTGTCTTTAGGATAAAAGTACAGGGTCATTCCAAGCAGCCTCTATCTTTTTCTTGATATCTTGAAGAAAACTGATATTTCAGTGAAAGAAACAGTAGCTATTCCATTAGATACTTGACTGGCCATCAACCAGTAACAACTGGTCATGCACTTGAACTATTGACCTGCTGGTCAAACACTCTTCTATCCTATTACCTGTTCCTTGAGCTACTCAATCCTCTTAATGAACTTTTTTTTCTGGCCTGTCTTTTCTACTCTTATATAATTCAGTGTTCCTTAGAAGACCATGTGAACTATTCTTCTTAAGAGATTATACTCCTTTGTTTTACGTGCCTGGTCTATGCCAATTAACAATAATGGAATTGTACTTTAAACAAAAGGAAAACTGTATGCTGCCCTTCCTCAACAAAAGACCTGTGTTTCTTTTTACTCCATTATAAGCACACAGCTAACATGATAACAGACTGAAGTTCAGGTTTATTTTCAGTGAAATCAATATCAAAACTTTGTAAAATCTAAAGCTGAACATTCAACTGTGTAGGTATGGTAAGAGTTTAGCTCTGCTAGATTTATTTTGTTGATTTAAGCAGGATATCTCATACATGCATTTGGGACTTCTTAGTGACCACCCTGAAGATGAAATGATTTTAAAATCCGAATGCAATACTATAACCCATTTTAGAAAATTATAAATGGTATAGTTCCAAGGATTTCTAAAGCGCCTCACAATAAGTGTCTTTGTTGAAATTGTTTCCAGCACCATAACAACTACCAATGCAAGCATTTCCACCACACTCTCCTATCTCAAGGCACAAGGAAAGCATACAAAGAACAGAAAGCTAATGGTAAGGGGCATACAGTGAATCCTGAATGTGGAAGGACTAAAATTAGACAAGTCATTAGGTTTTACAGCAGGGATGGAAACCTGTCTCAGCCTGCCACCTCCAAGCCAGGTTATGTTGCACTCTTAATTTCATCAACCTCAGCCTGCATATCCAACAGTCAGGGATGGCAGGAGTTGTGGTTCAACAACACCTGGAGAGACCCAGATTTCCCACTTGCTTTACAGTAATAAATTGTGAGCACTGAGAACAGAAGTAAATGAAAGTTCTCTTTTCCACAGCCTGAATTCCCAGGATGCTAGGACAGGCAGCAAAGGCATTATCTTTTGCCTAGATAAAACCCTAAGTGCCAGCTCAGGTCACTGCCTGAGCAGACACTGCTGTCTTCTTCCTATTGTGTTTGTTTCAATTACATAAACAACCCCCTTAAAAACAAAGCTGTATATGCACGACTATTGCTAGCCTTCTTTTGTTTTGTTTCAGTTCTCACCTCACTTTAGGTAGTGAAAAGCCCCCATGGTGTTTTCGCAGACAGCATGAATGCTCTCTCCTAAGCCCATATTACGTGTATCACTTTGATCCTCTACAGTTCTTTATCACATAGAGAGAAAGGAGTAGTAGGACCATGCCCCAGAAAAATGCAGAGGAATGGGAAAGGACTACGCCTCGGGTCACACCCCATCACGCACCACGCTTGGCACTGACCATGGATGTCAGCACACTGGTACAAATGTCTATACAGGGGGAAACCAGGCATGGTCACACAGGCACCTTTCAGTGGAGACACCCACATCAATGAGATGACAAGATGAAGAAATCCAGATAGCTGCTGGGGAATGTTAGGTTGGCAGCAGCTATGAAACATGCTGGAGCTTGTGGTCCCAAGTACTGAATATGGGAAATTCAGGCTCCTTCTTCTTCAAAATTATCTATTACCAATAGGACACCACTGGACTGGATGGCCCATGAAGGAGCATCCACCCTGAATCAGGCATGTTTCCAGTTACCACCTTCAAAGCTGTAGCTTCATTTTAGCACAAAATGTTAAGCATTGACCATCTATCATCCTCTAACGGTGCCTAAACCAGACTACCTGAGGTTTCTCCCAGGGCAGGACTGAACATACACAAAGCTGTATTGTGCAGCTCCTGCAGAATCCAAATACAATGTAGTCTAGCTCTGCACCACATGCAACCAGCCATGAAGGACAATGTCAGTACCATACAATTCATTCTGGGGGCTACCACCATTTGTTGCAATAGTAAACAACGGTGGAGATACAACTTTTGCATGCAATGTGCTAATGGCCGCACGCACATGCACACATTAACTGTTTTTTTCTAAAGCGCAAGCATCCTTTTGCCCAATTCCTCCCCAAGGTTCCATGTGTTAAAATGTCTTGAACATTTTTAGTTGCAGATGCCAATTATTCTTGCCCTTCAGCAGCTTCATTCATCTGAAAGTTACTATTCAATCCAGGACTCTTTGGATTTTGGAAATACTGAAGCCTCATTAATTCACTGGTTATAAAAGACATCAGTACTCAAAGCTTCAAAGCTCAACTAGGTGGATTTTTTTTCCTTTTAATGTAGGTGCTGAATCACTCATGCTGGAAGGTAATTCCAAGCTACTACACTTTCATTTCCCTAAAGAAAAGCCACAAGATTTCAACATTAAAAACATTTTAGGGAAGATCAGACAGAGTGAGATAAAGAATCTCAGGGAATCAAATCCAATATAATATTACAGCTGAATTTATCACTGAGAATTTTTGATTAGCTTTTAACCAGTAGTTCACACCCAGAGTTCCGTTCAGAAAAACTACACAAGCACTGAAACAGCAGCTGTTGCAATACTCTTATAACTGAAACCGAGGGGAAGGAGGCAAAGATATCCTGTCCCCCCCTGATTGTTTATACAGAAGATACCTGTCCCCTGGGAGCATCTTCCAATATCAAGCCCAAGCACTAGACATCACTGAAAGCATTACATTCTCATGGGAGCTGTAAGGTGTTCTGAAGACCTACACATAGGAGGATGCTAGTTCCTCTTGAGCTGTTGCCAGCCAAGGGGAAAGTCCCCAGACCTTGGGCAGAAAGTGCTGTGTACTTTCCAGGGTTTAGCAACCCATCTCACAAGCACACCCTCTCACCAGTGAAAGTCCCCAGGGCCAAGTGAGGGAGTGCAAGAGGCAATTCTCATCACCTTCATAGTTACATAGGTGGTATGCATACATGTCTTTCCCAAACAAGCTGTGTCACCAACAAAACCTGATTCACTCTCAAGATGCCTGTTCATTTTTTTGCCTACCTGCCTAAGTTACACATTGAGAGAGCACATCAGGCTAAGCTGGAAAGACACGGGCCTGCAGCCGGATGGGTGACCAAATGTGGAAGTGGAGCAGGAGATTGATGGCATGATAGGCACCTTTCGACTCTACTACTATTCTATTATGTTCTGTTCTATTCCCTAGGATTGGCGTGTGCAGCAAGCGTCTGACACACTGCCTGTACCAAACTGCTGGCTTGGAACCAACCTAAGCTCATGCTTAGAGGTATGCTATTCTGTTTCTCTCGTCCTGCTTCAGAAAGGACTGGCAGTGGGTACAACAGTCTACTCTGAGTGCTTTCCAGAGGGAGGGAACACAGTTGGAAGATCTACTGGTTAATGGTATCTTCCTATCAGGGGTGTGCAATTTTTGATGAATGACCTGGAGGTCATGCACTGGAACAAGCAACAAACTAAAGAAAAACAAAACTTGAGAAAAATGGAAAGGAAGAAAAGAGGGAAAGAATGAACTCTGTCCAGCATACCATTTTTCTGAGAAATTTGAATATATTATCATAAGACCAGAGAAAACTCCAAAGGCAGCTAGTTGCTCCAGTAGACACAAAGGAAGGGAGAGGCAAAAGGGAGCCATACCTGCAACAAGCACAGGAGGAGGCAAGGCTTCCACCAAAAGTGCTGTCTAGCTCTGGAATGCTCTGCACAATTGTTCTGCACAGGCATCTTTTGTTGAGCACCCAGACAGCCTGGACTACTGGGCGGTATAAAAATAAATACATGCAGCATATATATGCTGTCACAGAGACCACAAAGTAGCAGCCTATGATGCACTCTTGTGTCTACCTTCATGAGTTCCATAATAGACGCAAGCTGAGAGACCAATGAAACCTTAGCACCTTAAAGCAAGCAGAGATCAGTCTGTCATTTGAGAAAACCTGAGGATCTTCAGATATCTATCCCAGTTGTGCAAGGAGAATATTTGTGACAGTGGATGAGCAGCCTGAAAGGTATCTTGCCTGCCCTAACAGCTCCGATTCATATGCACACCGGCAGCCACTTCCTGGTAGTGCTATCCCAGTGGGCCCCACCGTGTGGGACTGAGTCAGGGGTCAGTCACACAGGTGTGCCTGGGTGAACAAGACCCATGGGCAACTGAGTGAACAGAATACTGGGCTAGACAAACCTCTGCTCCGATTCCAATACAGCTCTTACATTCTTACCTTACCCAAGAGGCTATGCATTCACCTATAACAGGGATATTGAGGATTGCTTTGCACACTGATTATTTATTTATTATTTAAAACATCTGCATGTCACCCAATTGTGCCAACCAAGAGATTATCAATTATTACATTTATATACTAACTTTCTTCCATGATGAAACTCAAGATGGCAGTACGAAGACTAGAGCCAACCCTTCCTTGTACCCTGGGAAATTGAGTTTCACCAGAATGTTGGTCCATGCCACAGCTTCTGGATCAGTGTACAAATGGCCCAAAATGTACTTGAATTACCACACAGGTATTACAAAAAGCACACTTTTTTGAAAGAGACACTATGTCTGGCAGGTGGGGTGGGGTGGGGGGCAGGGACATACACATATAGCAACCATGATTAGTTTCCTTAGAAAACTCACATATCTTCAGGCATTGTGCCTAATTCCATTCTCAAATTCTATGAAAAATAGAATAGAAAATAGAAAGGATTTTTTTAAGAGGGGAAGGGCCAAATATGTTAAAAATAAGAAGATAAAGATCACTATGCAAAAATTTTAAAAATCAATATGATAAAAAGGGACTGGTATGCACATTGTGGGCAGTTGCAGAAGAAGACAGCATTGTTCCATGTAAGTTGCAGGAAAGTGAAAAATGGCAACACGGGTGAATTTGAGATTACATCTCATTTTACATCTGACACAATTCTGCATTGTTTGATGAGCTGTTTATTGTACAGTTTGCCTGTTTGATTCAGGCATTTGTAAATCTTTTCACATAGCTGTGTTGCTGACACACATTGGTACAAAGCAGATGCCAGATCGTTATTATAATTGTCTTTTATTGTACAGTTCTGGCTGTTTTGCTGTTTGAGAAGAAGCATTCAAGGAACAAAGGGATCAGACAATTCTCCCAACTGAGCAGTCTCATAACATTTCTTGAGGATGGCAAAAACCTGCAACCGGTACACAGAGTATCCTTTGCAAATGGCCTTTCCCACCGTTTAGCAACTTACTTTTTAAAAAAAGCAATTAAGGGCAAAAGTAGCTGCCTATCTACATCCTCAAGGATTAAATGCTGGCTTAAAAAAGAAGAACACTTAATTCAAATGCCAAGCTCTTTCATTAGGGTGGAACATCAGCCTATGAACTAGCTCATCCAACAAACAGCCAGGAACTTCTAAGGGAAATTTTTGCTGTTGAGAATGCCTGGAATTCATTTGTACTTTAAAAGCCAACTGAAAATCGTATGTCAGAGGAACACTATTTTGTCAGCATTTTTCCACACTGAGTATTCCATACTTAGGAACCAATCTGCTCTTTACCCACCCTGGTGCATGTCAGCAAATTTTCCAACTTAAAGTTACCTTCAGCACTGTCGCTGATTCTGGATATGACAAAGTTGTCCTTGGTGTAAGATGAGACATCTGCTTCATACAACTCTTCCACAGCTTCACTGTATGAAGCCCTTGATGGTGCAGAACTGCTTGCCATCATTGATGGGAAAGAGGGGATTTTGATTTTGAGAGAGACTGCCTCTGAATTTCTGGACTGTAGTTAGTGGGCACACAATAGTGTATGTTTACTGGACTTCCGTGATAGGTATCGCTATGCAAAAACTGCCAGAGCTTGGTAGTTATTTAAAAAGTACCACTCCATCCCTGCTCTACTTCCATCTGCACTAGAAGGAAGTACCATGAAGGAAAGGTGGCCATCTAAAGGCCCAACATGTTTCCAAGTGACACCATTGTCAAAGGACAGTTTAAAAAGGGAGGGAGGAATCAAAAAAGGTCTGCTTGAGCTAATAGCTGGGGTGGGGAGAGGCATGGCGAGACAGTGTGGTTCAGGTTCACAGAGCAACAACGGGCCAAACGGCTCCAAAAATACAGCAGTTTATCTTGCCGAAACTGTAACAAACAAGACGAAACACAACTTAGCATTCCAGCCTGAAGGCATGCAGGTTTCTGTATGCCTCATTAAGGAAATTCTCACTTAACCACGCTTGGAAACTTGCTTTTGAACTTGTAAGTACATCTTTGCAACCCTTGGTGTAAAAACTTGTAATGAAGCAGCCAGGGAATGAGTTCACCAGGCAGATCACAGCAAACATCTCCTTACTGACGTATGGAAGTGCTATTCTTCCTTTTGTCAGGATCTAGGCTGCTCTGGTACCACAGTCCCAAGCTCTGCCAGAGCTCTCATTCTACTGATGCAGAGGAGCAGGAGAGGTCAGCTCTTCCCTCCAGAACCGGTCCCAGCAACGCAAGTCCTCCAGTCAGCTGTAGCGCCCGCTCCAGTGCCTGCTCCTTCCATGTCTCCTGCCTTGCTGTGCTGCCTCAGCAACACATGCCTTCCTGCATTCTGCCTGACCTTTCTTGCTACTGTCTCTTGCTGCATCTCCTGCCTTGTCATGTTGCCTCAGCAACACAGGTTTGCTTGTTTGCTGTTGTGCTTGCACCTTGCCTGACCATTCCCACTCCCGCTCCCTGCCTTTCCATGTTGCCTTGTTGATGTGCCTGCCTCTTGCCTGGCCTCTGTCTTGCCTCACCCAGTTATCCTGCCTCGCTATGCTGCCTCAGTGACACAGGGGTGCCTGTGAGCCATGGTTCAACTCCAGCATCTTGTCCGACCCTTGCTGGACCTGGTTGCTGTTGTCTCATGTATCTTGCCTTGCCATGTCTCCAGCCCTGTTATTCTGTCCAAGATACATGCACCTCTTACTTCTTGACCGCTGACTTTGAATCATAGAAGAGTAGAGTTGGAAGGGGCCAAGAAGACCAACCCTCAACTAGTGCAGGACTCCAAGTTAACCCATCCCAACTCAGAGGACTGTCCAGTCACTTTCTGAATGCCTGTAGTGTGGGAGAGCCCACAACCTCCCCAGGTAATTGGATCCATTGCTTTACTGCTCTGACAGTCAGGAATTTTTTCCTGGTATCTAGGCAGAATCTGGTTTCCTGTAAGAAGTCATGCACCTCAGATGATAAAATAACATCAGCACTTTTTGCAGCTGCATCACATTATTGGCTCATATACAGCTTGTGATCCACAACTCCTCCAAGATCCATCTCATTGGCAGTATTGTTGAATCAAGTATTCCCCATCTTGTAGCAATGTATTTGGTTTGTTTTTCCTAGGTGCAGAACTTGGCATTTGTCCATACTGAATTTCATTCTGTTGTTCTCAGCCCACCATTCTAACCTATCAAGATCACCCTGGATCTTTTCTCTATCTTCCAGGGTATTGGGCTACTGCACTCAATTTCGTGTAATCTGCAAATTTAATTATCTTTTCATAGTATCCTTAGATATTTCCTTATCTAAATAATTAATAAAATGTTGAAGAGCACTGGGCCCAGGACTGAACCCTGCATCATCCCACTTGTTATTTTCCCTAGTATGAGAAGGTGCACTCTTTGAGCAAATTCTGTGGCTGCCTATGGATCCAGCTGACTGTTGTTCCATCTAGCTCACTTTTACCTAGTTTGCTAATCAGGATATCATGGGGCATTTTGTCAAAAGCTTTGCTGAAGTGAAGATAGATTATATCCACAGCATCCCATAGTCCACCAAGGAGGTTACCCAATAAAAAAATGAAATCAGTAGTCTGCCAGGATTTGTTCTTGACAAATCCATGTTGGCGTCTACTAATCACTGCATTGTTTTTGACATGTGTGCAGCATGACTACTTTATAATCTGCTCCAGAATCTTCCCAGGGATTGTTGTCAGACTGACTGGTCTGCAGTTCCCAGGTTCTTCATTTTCTCCTTTCTTGAAAATGCAGACAATTTAAGCCCTTCTCCAGTCATCCAGCAATCCTCCTGTCCTCTCAAAGATGACAGACAGCAGTTCTGACCATGCCCTTCTGTTCTCAGGCATTCTTTTGGTCCCCGACCTTGGCCTATACCATGGCGTGCCATTAAAACCTGCTTTTAGGCTCTTGCCTAAAGTTCTGTTGCCCTGCTCGTGGTGCCTCTATTGCTCTTGTCTCATCTTGTCTCTGGCCACCCATATCCCAGCCATGGCCCCGACTCCTTTTCACTTTTGGTTGACTATACAAGGATAATATATATGCACAATTCTAAATGTATTAAAATCAGAATGCTATATTAACCAAAATGAAACAAAACAGGGGCACAGGTGGCCACAAGATGAAATAATTGAAACTGATTCTAAACAAAATTATTCTAAATTGGTGACCAAAACTGAAGGGATATTGCAAAAAGAAGAGATATGGCAAAAAAGAGGCCTGCAACCACAAAATTCCACAGAATTTTGGGTGTTGTGGTAGAAAAGGCCTTCTCCCTGAAGCCAAAATTCAGGTACAATGTACTTAACTCACCACAGAAAGCTACTAAAAGAAGGCTGGAGGAAGCATGCTAAAGGTGTGGTAAGAAAGTGGCTTGCATAAAACCCAGATCAGTAAGATTTTGACCAGAGAATGGAGTGTAAAGCAAATCAAATCAACATACATTTCATGATACAAAACATAATCAGATGAGGAAGCCCTACAAAAAACCCATAAAAGGCAGATAAATCACTAACCCCACTTGATTAAATCACCATGTTAAACTGTTGGTGCATGGATGACAGAATCATCGACTTGATCAGTGCCAAATGTATATGCATTCAAATTAACTATGACCTTGGGGTCATACAAGAATTGCATGCAATCAAAATCCAAGAACAACATCAATTCTATTCCAAATCAAACTGTACGTCATAAAACCCAACTACCAATTGTTCAGCTGAATAATATCACACAATTACACTTTTCCTATAATCACGACACGGTTCAAAGGTTACAAACATGGCATTCAGACAGTGACAAAATCAGCAACAACTGAAAGCGAAAGACAAAAGGAAGAATAGGTAATAGTCTTGGTGCTCTATTAAACTAGAACCCAACAGCTTTTTAAATTAATTATTTTTCATATTGATTATACATTACTTCTAAAGCATCACGGTAGATGGGGAAGGCAGAGAATGGAGAATAGAGAAAGGACTGGTAAAAGGACACAAAAGATCAGAGAGAAGGCAGGTAGGAAAAATACTCAAGCTGAGAAGTGCATCCCAAGGGCAGTGGCTGAAAAGGTGCTGGGGAAATAGGTGGGAGCCCCCGCCCAAGGATGCAAGGAACAGGAAGAGAAGGGCTCCCGCCCAAACTAAGGCTTGGCTGCAGAATCTTCCCAACAACATGCTCCGGGCAGACACAGACCCCTTTATGTGTAATGCAGAAAACCATGAAAGAGAATCTCCTTCCACTCTAGCTGACTGGGGAATAAGCCAGAACAGGATGAAGACTCCCTCTTTCACCCACAACACTAAAACTCAACCTGTTTAGCACATTGGTCTCCCTAGAAAATAAGAGATGTAAGCAGTATGTTTTAACTGCACACATCTTGTTTCTGAGGAAGAAATGAACATGCAACTGCCTACTGTGTAAAAGCAGTACATTATAACCTCTGACTCTGTCATATTGTTTTGTATGTTTAGCCATGGCTGAGTTGCTTCTATTCCCCATCCTCTTCTAAGAAGTCCACACGCTCTTCTTTAGAATGCCATCATTTTCCTGATTTCATCAGATGGGAAGTGAGTAATTCGCGACTACTTGCAGCTCTGAATTATTGCAGCCAGGCAACATTTGCAGTACAAACAAGTTATGAATTCCCTTGAACTGCCTATAAATCTTGATCATAACCAGGATTTCATCAGCTCAGTAGCAAGCCTAGATTCCCTCTAATTGTCAGCTTCACCTAATTCTACAACTTGATGGGTTTCTGTAGCATCTTTCTGAGAAATAATTAGTGTTTCAACCAACCCAGTTCCATGCCACATATGCAAGTATATGGCTTCTTCTAAGCACAGGTGAAATCAGGCTATATTACATTTTCTCTCTCAATGGACTCAACTTATGCAAGCTACCACATGCTTTGATAGCAAGCACGTGTTTGCCAGCCTGCCGACCTGCACCACCAACGAGTTTGTTGGCCTCACATGCAGTGGAGGGTGCGGACCCATTTACCAGTGTTGAAGCAAGAATCGATTGCCAAGCAATACTCCATTGTCAATTTCAGTATGTGGCAGAGGGAGACACCATTGGTTCTTCACCTCAGGACATACAATTTCTTGGGTTGACTCCTGCATGCGCACACTAAATGTTCTTTCAAGCTCTAGTTCATATCCCACACAACCCAGTGAACATTTAACAGATTGATGAATTAGCCTCCTTGGTGCAGTTTGATACTTCATCCAAACCCCAGCAGCATGGACTATCTGAAGGTTGTTTCCCCCTCAAATAACCCATGCCAACCAGGCTTTAACAGAACCACAAGCTATGTCAGAATGCAGCTTGTTGTTTAGTAACTTAGTTGCACACACCCAGCATACAACACCAATTTGAATAAACCTCTGTTTCTTTAATAAGCTACAGCAGCTTAGTCTGATCTTGCAAACCAGGTTTTGGTGTGTTTAACCCTCATTGGAAATGTTTAGGTTACTGCTCAGATTGGTAATTTGTTCACCCATGAAATAGTGCTAAATGTTGAAGTGCAACCACTCCTCATGACAATTCCCATAACCACACCTCCAAGGAAAGGCCAAAGATCCAGGCAACTGTGTTGATCTATATCAACAAACCAGTTCTAGCAGTTTTCATCTCCACCAATAAGTCCTCTAAATACTTTGGATTATGCCAGGATAGTTCAAAACTATATACTGTTGCTAAGAAGATCCACTCCCAATTCTCTCATGTACTGTGAGAACTGCAGCTTAGCTTAGAACAAACAGGGAATTCTGAGCTGGAGGGTAGAGCAACAATGCACATGTTCCTGCTGATCAGCAAGCGCCAGTGCTGTGTCCTTACAAGTCCTGGCTCCACTACACCACCGCTATCAGAAGTTGAGCCTTTCAAAGGACTGTGACAGCTGCCAGGCCGAACTATCATTTGCTTTTATGTACCCACCCATCATGGAGGAAAAATACTGCCAGGGAACTTGGCATTAAACATAAATGAAGAGCTTCTTCAAATCTAGAAATGGCCTCGAGAGTGCCTAACAGATTTACTAAAATGCTGACTTGTTAGAAGCAAGTCTTTACGATGACAGCAAACAAACTGCTGTCTCCGACAAAATATAAGCATTCACATACACGGACTGCAAAAGGTAGGAGAAGCGGGGGAGACACTTCTGCATAATTCAGAAAATTGTCTCTATAGTGTCATACAGGAATTTTCAAATTGTTATCTGTTAAGGCAGTAAGGGGCATTCAGTGGAATAGCTGCATGGTACACTTTTCATCACTGCTTTCCACATGGCAATGCTGCCTACTGTAAGATTGCTCTCTATTGGTACAAGCAGGCTTCAGCTTGCAGAGCTGTAACATTCGTATCCCCCCATCTATGAACTCCCTCCACCCCACAGCCAAAGGGAAGTATCTAAAATTTGACAATCAGGGTCAGCACCAGGTTGATGAAGGTCTAACAATAATCTGAAAGAGCATCCCATCTTTGTTATCCTAGAAAGCTGCTGTGCCACATGGCAACAAAGGTGGTGGCTGAAGCCACATCATTTGGGACTTCTCTTCAGAATCCTGGATGAAAAAAGTTTAGAAAAGCATGTAAAGATGTCTTCGGCTCCAGTGGACCTTCTGCAGTCCCCTGCCTCCTGCATTTGCTCCATCGGTCTTAGTTATATCTCTGATGCTCACTGTAGCAACATATTCATGTATTCCACACCATGGCCCTCTATTTTTACCCTTAAATCCTAAATGTCATAAGGAAAGACATTTCAAGCAGTTCCCTTCAGGTGCCATTTATACTGCAGTGAAAATTTTGATTTTTCCTTGTTTTTTAGAGATCAAATGCAGTACTTACTTTTCAGGATTTCTAAACAGAGGGAGTGACACAAGCTTCAATAAGCATCTAGAAATCTTCAGTGACCCACTTTTATTGCTGACACCTCAGAAGCATTAATGATAATCCCAGGAATAGATGTAAGGCTACATTAAAGCATAACATAACATCACTAGGTGGTTAAATTTTCCCAGTGCAATGTTCACCACATTTTCTATGAATATGTCATCTTTGGATGATATGGCCTAACATTTATTCTTTTCTTTCCAGATAATCGTTGCTGTTAAAAGCATCCTTTCTTGTACAAACAGCCAGACTGCATGAGGTTCCTGCCCACTAATTTACAAAGCTCCCGTGAATCACATCCAAATGCTATAAAATATGTAAAATGTAATATATTAAACACAATTTGCTCTCTCTCTTAAATTCTAGCAGCCCTTCTGGCCTAAATCAGTACTTGTTCTGATCCATTGATTCTTTTGTGGAAGTCAGGGGCTTCAGAACATCAACAGAGTCAAAACACAGGTACACCTAAGCCAGTATTGTCATCACCAACTAGCAGATGTTTCTGCCAGCTCTATCTCCAGAGTTTCAAGCAGATGTTTCTGCCAGCTCTATCTAGAGACCTTCAACATGCAAAGCAGTTATCCTAACACTGAGCTGTGGTTCCTTCCAGATAAAGCATGCCAGTTAAAGTTCATTAACTGGTTTCCCTGGTCAATTGCTTTCCTCATTTTGACCAAAAAGCCAATACATCCGTTTGCTAAGCAAAGCAACGCAACGCAACGCAACGCATTTACCCAATCTCACCCCTCCACACCACACCCCTCTTTGATGCAGGGCATAGTTGATATCAAACATGGGGAACCTTTTTTCTGTTAATGGTTGCATCCCCAAAGTTGCACTCTGTAGGGGCTGCAGCTAGTAATGGACAGTGGCAGGATGAAATGCAAGTTGGAGCCAACCCTTTTCTCTCTCTTTCTGACACTTCCTTCTTTCTCCTTCCTTACTATAGCTCGCTTTTGCAAGACATCCAGCGTGATCCTTGCAGAGGACTTCTGAAATGAGATCAAGGACCACAAATGGACAGCTGTCTTAGCACACACTCCTAACTCCAATCTCGGCATTTAGAGCTGCATACATTTTCTCTCTTTCTCATTGGTGTTCATTTGGTGTTGGTGCAGCTCCAGACAGTGCAGCAAAGTGCTCAATTTTCAGAGTGATGCTGTTGATTTGTTGAAAATCATGCATTAAATCTCTATACATCACGCAGATGGAGGATGTGCACTGTAAGGCAGTACCAGAATTCTTTTGTGTAAAAAATTGCTCCATCTGGATTAGCATTATTGTCATTATTTAGAAAACAAGTGGGACAAAATATTAAAGAATTGATGACAAAATTATTAACATCAGTAAGATTAATAATGGCAAGGAAATTGAAAATAAAAGATGATCAGACTGGTATAAAGAAGTTTGGAACATAACATTAACAATAAGTTAACTTGCTATATTAAATGGAAAAAAGATTTGTTAAATAAAAATAATTTTGAAAATATTTGGAAACCATTTATTGAATATGTCTTACTAAAAGGAAAGGGGTGTGACCAATCACAAGAGTCAATGCAGTTCTGCAAGGGTAGTGGGAGTGGGGCAACCTGAAGAAATAAATTATCATTAAGTAGCATTATCTGTTGGTCCTGGAGGAGGTAGCACTGTTATTATTGTATGGTTTAATTATGTTTATTGCAACTATATTAATTGTATTGTTTCTGTTTGTTCAATTAATAAAATTATTTTTTTTAAAAACTGCTCCATACTGACTGATCCAACTGTGCTCAGTACCATAGATGCAACTATTATCTATCTTCTTTAAAGATACAGACCCTGTTTTCTAGACTCCTATTGCTACTCAGCTTCGCATTAATGAATTCTGGCATGTGCTAATTCACAAAGAGTAAGGTAATTATCCAAAGTGCTTAATCTCATATGGTACCCTGTAGGTGTCTTTTGTCATCCTCCTAGCCACACTAATCAACACCAGTACAGAATGCTCTTTATGTTGAACTCTTTAACATAGGTTTTATGCTTCAGTTACATAATTCTGTTGTTCCCTGGATAGGACTTCAAGTACCAAGCTAGTTCTGGCTGCACGTATAAAATTGAATTCTGCTTTATACCTAGCCAGTAAGTTTGACTTCAGGTATATGACGATAACAAGTGAAACACAAATAAGTATAGTGCCTTGGAGAAGTATTCACGCACAAACCCACACACCCTGTGACTCTTCCACACTTTGTTGTGTTACAACCTGGAATTGAAATGCATACAACTGGCACTGTCACCACTGGATCGATGTAAGACACCCAGCACTATGAAGTTGCAAACTATTTTTTTAGTTTTACTTTAGTGGCACTAAAGTAAAGAAAAACAAACTGGAACTTGTTTTATTAAATGCCAATTAAACCCATTTCAAATTCGGGTTGTAACACAACAAATAGGGGGAAAAACCCCAAAGGTGACTATTTCAGCAAGCACTCAGTGCAAGTGCTTGACAAATTATCTTCTGAGAACCCTTCAAAATAGAAGAACTTCTTAGCACACGGAATGTGCCATATCAGTATCTTTACCACAGAAGGCTATATTATCATATCCAACAGTAAATACATGCAGAGTCAATCTGCATTTTGATCATGATCAGCAGGCACAAGAGATGGAAACCACTACAAGTAATACATCCTTCTCCCATCAATTTGAAGGGCTTTTAGCTAGTTAATAGACTCGTACATCAAAATGTGATGTTTTAATGAGCTTTGGTATCCAGTCCATAATTTAGCAGACAATATGCGTTCCCATGTCTTTTAATTATGCAGTGCCCTGACTGAAGTGGTTATCTGCCACTTGACCAACAGAACCCTTTTCTTCTTTCATTAAACTTTAAATTTGATACAACGACAAATCTTGAGTCCACACTTTGACCATAGGCAATCAAAACAAACATATTCAACAACCTGCCCTTCTGTTGAAAGCTGTTGTGCGCTAGGGTTCCTCTCTTTGCACATTCAAAGCCACAGACCTTTCTTGCAAAATGGCCTTTATTGACCAAAGCATTTTCCAGAAACATTGTCACCCAGAATAAATCTCTGAGCATGCACAGAACAGTTTGTTGAACCCAATCTAGTATTTCCTTCTAGGAATTCTCCTTATGAGTTTGTTTGGGCCCCATCCTTTCAGGAGGGACCTTTTGGAAACAAGTACACCTCGTCTCTGAACACCAATCCTCTAACTGGGCTGTCCACTTCTGCTGACCTCACACCATACTCACCTCGTCTGTCTCTGAGAAACTCCCCTGTTCCAAGTTCCCTCCTGAAAGCTGTACATCTTGGATATTCGGAGAGGCTGCCTCAGCACCTGGGCATTCTGGCCTTGAAAGAAGCACCTCTGCATGTTTTATCTCTACATTGGGAATTAGCCCACATTCCAAGGCCTTCCCCTCCATCCCAATCAAGAGGCCTTGGGAATGCACACCAAGAGCAACTGTCCTCATTCTCAACAAAAGGACATTATAGCAAGACCAAGAAAATGGTCTGCTTTGCTTGTTCTTGCTGCTGCAGATTAAAATGCTGAGGTTCTTCTTCACGGTCTCTGTTTATCACACATACGGGCTCTGCAACTGCATGCAGCTTGTTACAGGTTCTGCAGGTAAAGAGCCCAAATGTGTGAATATACAGGTGACCACTCCAAGAACAACAGTTTCAGGTAAGCAACCTTAGCTCTAACATGTAATAAATAGATACCAGATTTCAATGTGCAACATTTCTTGTAAAAAGTATCTAAATCACTGATATGTAACTAAATCACCAGTCAAACTCATGGAACACCAACTTGAGGAAAAGAATTGTGTACTCTGCCAAAAGCCCACTGAAATTATTCAGCTCTTTCTATAGTCATTTCTTGTTGGTGTAAAGTGCACAAATAAAATGAAGTGCAAATTTTAAATTGCTCCTTAGCTTGCATTTAGGGTATCCTTTTAACAAAAACAGGCAGAAAGTGGTTGGGGGTTTTAAAATAACCACCTCTATACACACCTGGGTAATCACCTAAAATTACATTCTTTGAAACAGTCAAGGAAGTGACTTTCCACCCATATATTCAAGCCAATAAAAAAGCAGAATGATCCTTCTTCATGCAGTATATGTGCAGTTGTAACTCTTAATTATATCAACTTTCTTCAAGTAGTTCTGGCTATTACCCTCCTAAAACACCCAATACATTTGACCCTGGAAAACTGGAAAACGTGTGTACTTTCTCCACCTTCATCCCGTGCAATGGTTAGCTTTTCAATAACTATTGTGTGTGCTGGGTGACAATGTGAGGTCACAGACACCAATGTAATAGATAATGCACACGTGAACAGGTTTTAGAGAAGTTCTGAAGAACAATCAAGCACAGAAGTTTCCTACCACTCCACCACAGGAGGTGCTTGTGTTGCCTGAAAGAAAACAAAAGTAGCAAAAAATAAATAAATGAATCTTAAGAAAGTGGTCTCATACTCTCTCTTTTTGTCAACCCAGTTTTAAATAGGTGCACTAAGAGCCAGTGCAGTGGTTAAGAGCACAGGTCTGCGACTCAGGAGAACTGGGTTCTAGTCCCCGCTCAGCCATGGAGCCAACTGGGTGACTTCAGCCCAGTCACAGGCAGAGAGAAGGAGAATTGTATGAGCCATCTTGAGTTGCTTGGAAGGAAAAGGACCAGATATACAAATAAAAAAATTCAAATACCTTGAGAAATGCAACTATAAAGAAAAGGCAAGTATATCACAGGGCTCAGAGCTCAATACCTGTGCATCAAATAATGGAGCCTGCAAAATCAGAGAACCCCATAGCAGTACATTCTGGCACCAATTCAGAAAGCAGCGACTGAGGCATCTCAGAAGAACATTCAAACACTCTCCTGCCTTTGCAACTCCTACCTGTGCCTGTAGCTAGCAGGACACCAACCAGCTTCACCTCAAACACAAAGCACTGAATCCTCAGCAAAGGACTGCTCCCCAACATGGTCACAGGCCCGGGGGAGAGGGGGCGGGTACCTCCCCCTACAGGAGTCTTTCAGCCCTCAACTGGTGCCAAGCTGTGTTAAAGTTCATCTGCTCTCTGTCCTAGGCCCTGCTGGTTACTCTCAATCTTCCTCCTGGCTTTTGGCACGGGACCTGAGTGTGTCCTGAGACAAGGCAGCACACACTGGCCCCATGCCCGTGGGTCTCCCAATATGCCACCCCCATCCCTCAGTTCAGACTCTGCCATATTGAACTATGATAGGGCAGGGCCCATGAAACCCCGTAAAACTCCCTTCTATTCATCCATCTATCCATCCATTCATTGTATTTTTACACTTGTCAATACCTGTAGTTTTCTCATTGGTTCATACGATGATCAAATGTACCTTCAACATATAGAAAATTTTAACAGTTCAGAACAATTAACCACACCTAGCATTGTTATTGCATCTGACAAAGACACAATAAAAATCTAGCATTCAAAATCCCCATCATATGCCATCAAACACATGAGAGTTGAGCAGGTCTGAAAAGATGACCATCTCACTGGGAAGAGACTTCCACCATCAAGGATCGACTGAGGAGCCACCATCTAAATGACATGATCCCTGAAGCCATCGTTCAAACCTCCCTTGGAAAATGCACTTAACGGAGGCCTCAGAGGTAATGCACCAGTAGATCTCTACCACAAGAGGCACTCTGCCAGGGATTGTGGTTCCAATCTGTATAGGGCTCAGTGATCAAAACCAGCCCCTTGAACTGGGCTCAGAAAGGCACCAGCAGTGAGAGCAAGCAGGCCACACCTTCTGCTTCCCACTAGTAATCTGGCTGCCACATGTTGCCAAAGCTGCAACTACTGCACTGTCTTCAACAGCAACCACTGAGGAGGCCGGGCCATGACACCCTAAAAAGCAGACAGTGGGGTCAGCCTGCATGTCCCATCCCAGTACGCAGCTCAACACCAAGTCCTCACACTTTCGGGGAAATGCCTGAACATAGCTTTGGCCTTGTCATCCTGACAGCAAAAGTAGGGCACAAGTAGGCAACCTAGCACCTTCCTGATACTTTGGACTACATCTTCCATAAGCCCCAGTCAGATTAGACAGTTGTCAGAGATCATGGGAGTTGCAGTCTAAAACTTCTGGAAGGCACCAAGTTGACTGCTCTTGGTTTGGGGGTAACATTACAAATGGGGTTGGGACGGAGTCTGAGCCAGTGACTTGCCAAAGGCCATCTCCTTGATTCAGAGTTCAGTCTATATGCTACACTGGCTAAGGCCACACAGGAACTCTTTAACCTTGTCCTCCGTTACTGGACAGTGGCTCTTCTTAAGGCTCCAGTCAGAAACAGAAAGAGAAAAAATAGCACAAGCTACCTCATATTAGCCTCAAGGATCACAGGAAAGTCCCGTGCTATTTTAAAGCTTCCTAGTATATTGTAATACTCTTCTGATTAAGTTCCATTAACATGGAAATCCCATTTGCAGAGTTAATAAACCCATCCACAGCAAAACAAGGATTAACCAGAGTCTTAAGAGAACATGCAACTGGCACGTGGTCAGTCACTCCTCTGTCTCACACTAGTGCTCATCACAACCAGAAAATGATAATTAAAAGAAGCAGGGGAACTCTGACAAAACACTTCTGTGTCCATTACACAAATAGCTTCCTTTTCCATTTCTCCTAAAACTTGTTCATCTTCCAATTGGTGAAACAGGATGTTGGACCAGATAGGACTTTGGTCTGTCCAGCAGAGTTCTTCTTAGGCTTTCATGACACACTATCATATGTCAGCTCAACAACAGAACATTGCTTGAGAAAGAAGCAATTCTCTGAATGACTCTATTTACTGCATTATTTTTCAAGTGAAACTGAAACCAGAAATACTGAATTAATAGAGCGGGGAAGATGGTGGATATTTTGTTCTAGAAACAGAATGTTTATTTTGGTGACCCTGATTGTTTTGCTCTGTTGTTAGGAAAAAACATACCATGCAGTTATGTAGGTGGGCACTTTGAGAAACTACAAGCTACACTGATTATAAATGAGGTTGCCAATACCGTAGGTTAGCTTTTCAAAGCTAAACTATGCAGAAATTAATTTTATTTATTGGCAGAAACACTTGTAGTTATTGAGAATAACAGAGAGAAATAAATGGAGAAAGTCTGAAAACCATTCTAAGATCTTCTGAAAAAATAAATTTAATACTAGTAATAACACTACCATGATTAATATTTATAATCATCAATCAGAATAGAGAGATAATGTATCAGAGAGCCAGTGTGGTATAGTGGTTAAGAGCATGGGACTGGGACTCAGGCGATCTGGATTCTAGTCCCTGCTCCGCCATGGAGTCAACTGGGTGACTTTGGGCCAGTCACAGACACTCAGCCCAACCTACCTCACAGGGTTCTTGTTGTGGGGATAAGATGGAGGAGGAGAATGATGTAATCTGCCTTGAGCCCTTTGTAGGAAAAAGGTAGGATATAAATTTAAAGAAATATTCATTTCCAGAAAGACATGTATGTGGTACATCCAGAGAGCGCGTCAGCTATTGGGCAGTATAGTAATGAAATTAAACACACCATAGCTTAAAAGCATCTCAAGCACACATCAAGAAACAGATCTATCCAAAAACCTCATTCAGAATAAGAATGTTTTCCTGATAAGGAAGCCTGATGGGAAGGACAAAAATCAGAATTCTTCAGAGCAGTTAAAATGAAGATATTGCTGTTACATCAAGCTATGACTTTTTCTGGCTTCCCAAGTAGTGAGCTAAATAATCCTTCACATGGTAATTAGGTTAAACAGGTCATCAGGTTCATTTAGGAACAAAGTATGTTCCAAAGAATGAAAATGAGTGTGCAAGTCAGCAAAAACTCATAAAATCTATTATGATACACAGCAGCACAATGGATCATGCATCAGCATATTCTCCCAAACATACACCCTGCTTCAGATTAGAGTAAAACATATTTTCATGCAAGTGAACAAACCAGTTCATTCAAGTTTGTGTATATTTCTATCAGATAAATGTAGAATAAAAATGAGCTTCTCACAGAGGGTGACAAAGATTCTCATTGTACCGAAAGGGCAGATTACTTTACGTGTGTAGTGGTACCCCCAGCTCCAGTGAATTCAAGGGCAGAGGAATACAAAAAGCTGAGAATGGTGTGGGTTATGTGAGTTCACAGATGACTCAAAAACCTACAATTACAGGCAACCAACCCGTCCTGCTTCATAGTCTCCATGACTGAAAATTATGCGTGGTTTGACACCAGTAAGGCTTACGGGAGGAGGAAGATGGCATACCAGGATCACGGGGAGGACCACACTCTGCCAAGAGCTGTATCAGCACAAGCTCTGATGTTCTGTTGGTAGCACCTAATTAATAGAAGAGCTCGTGTCATTGCATTACAGAGTTACTGAATCTCTGAAGAAGGCGGCAAAGTGAGGGATGGCTCTGGTTGAGTAAATCCTTTCCTACAGAGCAATCTGGGGTGTGCACCAGGATATTCAGGGGTACGCCAAAAAAAACAAACAAACAAAAAACCTGAATGATGGCAAGAAGACACACATATGTCTACAACATAAGACAAAATACAAGTCAAAAGCTATGAAATTAATTCACAAGGCTTTCTCTGAGGTGGCGCTCAACTTATGGAACATGCTCCCCAGAGAAGTCCGCCTGATGCCATCGTTATTTGCTTTTTGGGGCCAGTCCAAGACCTTTTTATTTAAACGTTATTTTAATTGCTGATTTTATTTATTGATTTTAACAATTTTTTGCCAGGATGTCTCCAATATTTTATGTAATTGTATCGATTGCATTTATTTATGGGTTGGAAGCCGCCCCGGGGCTTATGTAAATGGGGCGACATATAAGTTCTCCAAATAAATAAATAAACAAACAAACAAACATTATGACGAGTGGTGGAGCGGGTTTCCTTCATTACTTAACCTTGAGAAAAAGTGAGTTCTTCTGGGTCTTTCCTGCCTCTCCTCTGCCTCTCTTCTCTCTGTCATTGTTTAAAGCTTTTAATTACTTAATACAGTTGCTATTCACCTTATTATTTCATTGATTTTTAATCTCATTACTGAGTGATTCATTTACACTGATAACATATAAATTTGAACTAACAACAACTGTATTAATTACGAAAATGTTGCTAATATGCTAAGGATACAAATGGACTGCCATGGGGTATGCAACTGTAAAAGCCACTAAGATAAGGAACCTAAGGTCAGACTTGGCCAAAGTTCTGAAGGGCTTAGCCATCACTTGAATCAATACTACCAAAGGGCTCTAAGCTGGGACCAGAGGAGAAGCTAGCAAACAGACATTTAATGAATCTCTTGATGTGAGGGTGTGGGAAAATGAAGCATTGCTATGCTTAGTCAATAGGTCTTGCTGAGTAAATTCTGATGGAAGAGAAGGCTTTGCCTCTGGTTTTGAAAGGAAGTAGAATTTCTAAGGTGCTCAGAAGGCTACAGAATGTAGGATCTTGTTGAGTTGGTGCTAGAAAGACCTGGGAATTCTTCCACTTAGTAACGCATGAGATATAAGTGGAAGCTTTGCATGAAGAACTTCTAAAATTCAGTGAAAGAATATAACATTAGCTATTTCCACGCTATATGACAGAAGAATTTTAGGTCTAGCTATGTGATTCTCTCATTTGCCAATGAAAAGAAGTCTGGAAAGGTAGAGATTGATACAAGGAGTTTCTGTCTACCCTGGCTACCATGGAACTGTAAGGGTATAGTAAGCTCCACTGTCCTATATTTTATTACCTGTATGATCAAAGGGGAAAGCATAGGCTAGACCAATCTCTGGTGGATGAGGAAAGTGTCCCACAGAGGGTCCAGGTTGTGCCAGGCAAGTGACATTTTGCACTTAAAACTTTACAGCTAAAGTTGTAGCAACCAGAACAAACATGATGATGCTGAAAATTCTGTTATTCTGGGAAAAGTTCTACTTGTGAGGAGAGCTTCTGACCTGCTGAGTGAGTTGGCAAGGGTGCTGGATGCTCCTGCCAGGTTTGTGATGAGTAGAGTAATATAGCAAGGTGGAGAGTGAAAGTGCAAAATTGAGAGTGAGAATACAGTGGTACCTTGGCTCATGAACGCCATGGTTCACAACCAAATCAGGTCACAAACAAAAATTTCATGAAAATTTTGACTTGGGTTGTGAACTCCTCTTTGGGTAGCAACCAAGATCACAGCCATTTCTCCACCCCCCCACCCCCAAGTGGGGAGATGGCCACGATCACAGTCGCATTCGTGCAGGGAAGATCTGTGTGATCGCTGCTGTGCTGTGCCCATCTTTCCTGCAGGAGTACACCCGTGATCATGCACATCTTCCCTGCACGAACACAACTGTGATCGTGGCCATCTCCCCACTCAGGAGGAGAGAATGCTGGTTGCAGGTTGGGGGCGAGATGACCAAGATTGTGCCCATCTTTCCTGCAGGAGCGTGCCCATACCAGGATTTCTTTGAGAAGCACCACCCCAACATAACAGTAATGAAAAAAGTGTTGAATCTGATGAACAGTAACGTGGTCTCTCATTTCCGGAGGGTTATGCAGCACAGAAAAAAAAAGTGACTATAGACAGATTTTTCACCAAAATTGACCCTGCAGCTAAGAGACAAAGAAGAGAAGAAACCCCTGAAAGAGATCTCCCCCATGTTGTTATGGAGGGGGACTCTCCCTCAAAACAATAACCTCCCTCCCACCTACGTTAGTGTTCTCCACTGTACTGAACAGTACTTTGTTATTTTGTTGTTCTTTGTCACTTTTTTTTCAAAATTTCTGATAAAAAAGTTATAGAACAGATTAACCTTATTTACATTGAACCTTATGGGGAAATTTGACTTGGGTCACAACCAGAGTCATGGAACGGATTAAGTTCATGAGCCAAGGTATCACTGTACGAGATTTCATCTGTCTACATAAAAGACAACAGTGGTGTTGTTTATTCAATCTGGATAGATCATACTATGAGAATGGATTCAACTTCCCGCAGGATTTCAACAGCAGCAAAAAAAATCACATTAGCTGATATGTAGTGCTCTCTTTTGAGGAGACCCGAGCATGAGTGAACAGCAATGAGTTACCAGAAAGGGTTGCACCTGAAGTGATTGTTATGTTCAGATGAGGGGTCCAGAAATTAAGCCCCTGCAGGAAATAGGTCAGAAATGTCCACCAACGGAGAGTGCACCAGGTCAACCCAGAGAGTGACAGAGGAGTGTCCATGTCTGAATCAAAGGCCTGTAGAAAGCAGGATCATAATGGTCTCATATGTATGCAGGCTAGTGGTGTGACCAGCATAGTGGAGGCCAATGGTTGCTCAGCAACAGAGAACATCATGTGCATTTTGTGCAAGACCTCAGAGAGTGTACAATCTGTCACTTCAGTTTGTAAGCTTGGGCTCAAGCCAAGTCAAGAAATGCCCCTATGAACTGTCAAGTTTGAACTGGGCTGAGACAGTAATTTTCTTTGTTGACCTGTAGACTGAGAAGCTTCAGAAGAGACAGAGTGGCACCAACACTGGTGGAAAGCTGGCAGCAGGAAGGGGCTGCAAAGAATCAACTATTATTTGTACAAGAAAACTACAATTCCTTGCGATCTTAAGTGTGCTGAAACCACTGCCATACACTTTATAAAACCGCTCACTGTTATGGCTAAATCGAAAGAAAGAACCTTCAACTGGAAGAATCTGTTGCCCAAAGCAAATGTGAAAAAGGCGCAAGAGACGGGGTATATGGAAATTGGACATCTCCTCCAACAGAAGAGGGAAATAATAGCTGCAGGACAGTCATTCTGACCTTTTTGGGGATGACTGTAGCAGCTGACATACTGAAAGTCCAGGATAAGGCATAGGCCCAGAATTGTACCTGGAGAAGAAACTGGTCATCCTCTGAGAAAGACAAATATAGGCTTACTTTGGGTTATTCCAACAGAGTTAAATGGAACGTGCTCCCACTTAATTATGTTTAGGATGGCTGATTAGGAGAGCAAAGTTTAGCTCAGTTTACAAAATGCAACTAGAAAAGCACAAGGGTACAAATAGCAACAGGAAACCAAGCAGGCAAAGTGTCAGATGCTGGCATTAGCTTGGGACATGCCGGGTGGAGGTGGCCAACAGACAGACAGCGTAATGGCTGCAAAGTGTCTAGTGTTCTGTAAACAGCTGCAATCTCACTACACCACCTGTGGCTCATGTAAGTATTTTCCAGTTAATCTTGCAGAGATCAATTAAGAATGAATAATGATCCCTGCTAACAACCCTTGGGACTTACAGCTTGTGCTGTAATGCTGGTTGGACTGGACGTCAGCCTCAGTGGCAGCAGCCAAGATCTAGCAGCAGAATCATCATCATATTATGGGTCATAAGCACATCTGCAGATATCACGACTTTCAAGCTTTTAATTTTTTGGTTAAGAGGAAAAGCAAGAGGAGCCTTGTGCTTGGAAGTCCTGAGACTATTGTTTCAAGGTACTTTTCAGGGGCTTTGTTTATAGCTTCTCTCTTGCTCAATCTCTCCCTCCCTTTCTTTCCCCCTGATAGGAGACATAGTAGATTACAGCCTTCAACTGAATATAAGGAAACACAGTGCACAAACCATATAAAGCTGCAAGCTACACTCTGAAATCAAAAAGCAAGCAATCCTATTTCTGCAAAAGTTAAAATGTGTTCTTATTATTCTGCAAAAGCACCCAGCCTCCTCCTTTTGGTGGTAGGGTGATTATTTTATCAATCTATTTGTGCGATCAGTTTCAATTGTGCAACGACTAATCAAACTGGGTCCAAGCAAGGACAGGGGATTCTGGAAAGGCAAGCTCAGTTCAGAGCTACTGTATTTTAACAACATGTACTACTTAGAACAGAGGGCCAGAAATTATTGCAAAGGGCCTATTTGGGGCTGCCAAACTGAGCCCCATTCTTGGCTTCCTTCACAGCAGTTCCCCCCCTACCCCCACCCACACATTCCCGGATCACATAGCAACCTCTTGCAGGGAAATTTACATCCATCCAGGATGCCCAAAGAGTCTCTCTGGCGGCTGCTGGCAAAGGCACTTCCTCTTTAGCAGGTTCTGCAGCAAGCCTTTTTGATGGCGATTAGTGGCTACTTGTACAAAGTAGTCCAATTGCTTATGAAAAGGAAGTCATTAGCGCACATAAATCCTTTCACTCATGGATCTCATTAGCAATAGGGACTCCCAAGCTGCCCAAATAATCATATTCTCACAGGCCATCAATAAAGTAATGTTACTTACTGATGATTACTTGTTAGCAGAATTTCCACAATGAAAAAAATGAAAAATAGGTCTGTCAATGGGGGCGACTTGTCTTGAAAGTTTTTTGTTGGCTTTGTTGTTGGATGATAAACAAAATGCAATACTAACCTCTGCTTGCCAAGCCACAAATAGACTCTTTTCTATTTGCCAAAACTTGCTATTCTGCAGTCCTTACATCTTTGTGACCTAAGCCCCACATTCAAGCCACACTCCCACACTCTTGTTAAATCCAAAGTAAACTGAAGAGGCTTTTTCTCCTAAGCGTAAAAAAAAAAATCCGTCTGTGTATTTTATTTGTGACATTTCTTAGACAAAACAAGATAAAGCAGGTCAATGTAAAAAAATATCCAATCACTGATCTTTTAAACATCTCAGGAAATGTTGCATTTTCTAACTATTTATTTGTGATCAATACAATGGTGAAAACATCGGACCAGTTCACACGTCACAATAAGCCACCTTGAAAATATGCTATGGTGCATTGGTTGCTCACTCGCTAACACACTTTACTCCCAACAAACAATCAGGTATTTTGCAGTTTCCTGTGCCTTAATTTTCCCTTAATTCTCCTGCCTACTCTTGGTATGCATCCCATGGTCCTTAATGGCACTACCCTTGGGAGCCTATTCCACTACTCTGCTAATGAGACAAACTGATCATCAGCAGAGTAGAGGGGGTTTTCCCAATTTTGGGGAACATCTGAGCAAGTTATTTGAAGCAATTTCTTCCCACCTTTGGAGGGATTTACATGTATTTACCACTTTTTTCAGAAAAATATGCACAAATTTACCAAAGTGCAGCAACTAATGTACTTTAGAAAATTGGCACAAAATCTCCCAGCATTTTTCTAGAGTCAAACTTGCACGCATCTCCCTAATAGTGAAAAAATAATGAAAAACTATTCAAAACCACTCATCTCCCTGAAGATATAAAGAATGATCATTGTCTAGAAAGTCAAAAAAGTGGAGAAGTAAATTGACTCATGTGACTTCAACACATAATAGAGAGGGGATGTAATCAGCAATATTGTGAAGGAATTGTAAGGTTTGGAGCCTTTTCTGCCCATCTTTTCAGAAGAAAAGCTACCCTGAAAAATCCGACAATAAGCCATGGATTCTCACTGTGGTTTGTGCATGTTTAATATGCTGGGTTTGGACTGCAAGACAAGACGCCCTGAAAAAGACAAGAATGGCAACTCATCAAGCAACACTGCTGAACAGTAGTATTTCCTAAAGCAGTGTGATTGCAACTCCTGTTGTTATGTGGGGACAAGGCAAAACTGCTTCCGCAGAAGATCCAGTTCTCTTTATTTCCCTGCCTGGATCCAAGAAACAAACCTTTTAAAAGCCTTTTTTAAAGGCATTACCATAATACAAATTCTGAAGTCTTGCTAGGTTGCACACAGTACTCAATATTTCTTTATACCTCTCTTTTATACTTCTTTTAAATCTGCCACTTCCTGCTTGGCTGCACAGTCAAAATAATATTTCATTTTACAGATAGCTACGACTGATTTTGTTTTATCTGATGGAGAATCTTCTATCAGTGGACTGGGCAAGGGACAATTCTTCTTCTCTTCATCCTCCAACTCTTTCTCAAAACCTGCTCAGAAGATTTGGAGAAGGAAGTTTCATGTGAATACCCACACAAGTGTTTTGCCCTTCGAAAGATCATCTCCAACACTCTGTTATTGTTATATGTCATCAAGTCATCTCTCATTTAGGCTGACCCTATGGATGAATGCCCTCCAAAATGGCTTGTCCCTAACAGCCACAGTCAGCTCTTCCAAATTAAAGCCTGTGGCTTCCTTCATGGAGTCAATCCATCTCGTACCTGATCTTCCTCTTCTTCTGCCTTCAACTTTTTCTAGCACTATTATACTCTTCAATGATTTATGCTTTCCCGTAATGTCTGAAATATCAACAACCTCAGATATGCAGATACCACTCTAATGGCAGAAAGTGAAGAGTAACTAAAGAGCCTCCTGATGCAGATGAAGGAGGAGAGCACAAAAGTTGACTTGAAACTCAACATTAAGAAAACTAAGATCATGGCATCCGGTCCTCTCACTTCCTGGCAAATAGATGAAGAAGAAATGGAGGTAGTGACAGATTTTATTTTCTCGGGCTCCAAGATAACCCCAGACGGTGACTACAGCCAAGAAATTAAAAGACGCTTGCTCCTTGGGAGGAAAGCTATGGCAAATCTAGACAGCATACTAAAAAAGCAGAGACATCACCCTGCCGACAAAAGTACGTATAGTCAAGGCTATGGTTTTCCCAGTTGCAATGTATGGCTGTGAATGCTAGACCATAAGGAAAGCTAAGCGCTGAAGAATCGGGGCCTTTGAATTGTGGTGCTGGAGAAGACTCCTGCGAGTCCCTTGGACTGCAAGGAGATCAAATCAGTCAGTCTTAGAGGAGATCAACTCTGACTGCTCTTTAGAAGGCCAGATACTGAAGATGAAACTCAAATACTTTGCCACCTAATGAGAAGGACTCACTGGAGAAGAGCCTAATGCTGGGAACAAGTGATGGCAAAAGAAGAACGGGACGGCAGAGAATGAAGTGGCTGGATGGAGTCACTGAAGCAGTTGGTGTGAGCTTGAGTGGACTCCGGGGGATGGTGGAAGGCAGGAAGGCCTGGAGGAAGGTTGTCTATGGGGTCGCAATGGGTCGGACGCGACTTCGCAACTAACAACAACATCTGAAGTACAACAACCTCAGTTTTGTTAGTTTCCCTTCCAGGAGTGGTCTGGCATGATTTCATTTATGGCCAACTTCTTTGTCTTTCCAATGGTCCACAGTATTTGCCAAGATCTCTGCCAGCACCATATACTGAACATACTTGCATGTGCTGCAGAAAATTCTGTATGTGATTCCAGCTGTATAAAAACTTAGCAAGCACTAGATATTCTTTAGAGATGTGGGTGTCCTGAAAGAGTAAATGATTGTTCCATTTTACAAGGAGAAAAAACATGAGCATTTGAAAAATGTATAAACCTGACTGTCAAAACCAGTTAAATACATATTTTGACACCTACACATTACATCTACAAACTAGAGTGCTTCAGAAAGTCTTATGTATATACTTAATTCAAATTATTTTAAAAAATGATTTAATACTGTCAGCAGTCATGATTTTTAGAAAGGAATCAGGGGTATATGTTTTGTTTTTAATTGACACCAGTTTCTCATCACCATCATTTTTCTTACTGCATTAAAATGCTTATGAATTAAAATTAAGGATATAAAAAATCTTCTACCTCATGCCACATTCAATCTAAATACATCTGAGCCAGTATTGTGAATTCCACTATGCTTCCACTCTTTCATGGTCTCATGCAGGGATTCTATTTCATCACTGAGATTTCTAAGCTTTCAGCAAGAGAAGGCAGGTGTTGAATTTTGAACCTCAGAAATGGAAACTAGTTGGGACACAAAGGAACACTAGGATCAGTTTTACTTCATACAATCTAGTTGATTGCCATCTGTGGGATCTTTGGCATACAGTAAGTGCAAGATATCTTTATCCTAGTTTCCTAGATATGGCAAACTTGCTTGATCCATCTGAATGTCTTTCCATTGGTCCAAAGTATTTGCAATTTGGGTCAAAGCTATTTAAGGCACTTCAAACTGGCAACCATATGCACCAGATGCAATGCTCCCAACATTATTGAGACAACCATATTCTACACCAGCTGAAGTTCTAAACCACCTCTGGAGGCATTTGTGTTCCATGACATAACATATGAAACAATGTTTTCATTGCAAGTTTAGCATTTTTTTTGGTGAGTGCTATTATTTGTTTGATTTTTTTTGTACAAAATACTTAAGACAAACAGTTTCTATTGTATCTGCAACATCATCATCCTTCTACTGACAGAGGAAAGTATTAGAGCCAACACAGACAGATGCTTGAAGTAAGACAGCAAAGATCCAAAATCAACTTTCTATTCAGCCATGAGACATTTGCCGACCTTCAGTCAGTTGCACCCTCGGCCCATTCTACTTCAAACTATGGTTATAAGGATAAAATCTAGTGGGAAAATCTTGTAAGATACTCTGGGCTCCTTGAGGGGAAAAATAAATTAAAATGTAATAAGTAAAAGCATACAATAAATAAGGAAAACAGTTCTTGTGTCCAATTAGATTTTTTTAACAGTTCACACACACATGCTTATTCATATGTACATTCTCCAGAGAAGTCTGCATAGAACTGCTGACTGATTTTACTTACGAAGTATGTGAGATTCCCTTCTAACATCTCAATTATAGGTCATTTGATATCACCCTAATTTGTGAGCCTAAAACCCATTAGTTAATAATGAGGAAATGGACAGTCTATATTAGTACAGAAAGCAGAAGAAGATAAATTTTGGGCCCTGTCATGACTAGAACCATGGTTACAAAAAGCACCTTCTTCCCACCTACCTCACCACAAAGCATGTATTTGTTAACTGTTTAACAATTTACTTACTAATTTGGGAACAATGAAAATTCATAAAGATTATCCCAGTTCTCTCAACTCCGTGTCCAAATACATGATGAAATGACAATAGTTATTTTCATCCCTAAATGTTCTGGTTCTCAGAAGGTTAGGGGACAGTAAAACTGATAGTTTAAGAGTTGATGATCAATAAAGCTAAAGATGTTAGGGCAATTTCCCTCCCTTTCTTGTGATTCTCTTTCATTTTAATATTTAAATTTGGCTATGCCATGAGATACGGAAATGTAACAGATGTTCAGCTCTACCCTGAAGAGTCCTGAGTGCAACTTTGTGACCCATATACATACTTCTGTATGTATTCCGCATGAATTCTTTATGAAGAGCCAGAACAGCCTTCCTGAACTTCTCACTTTCTCAAAACTACATGCACTGAAAGGCAATTGGTTTTGAATCTCACAAACCAGAAGAACAGCCCTTAGCCATGCAAGAGAAATGAAGAGAGCTATAATCTACTTAAGACAAATTACTTCTCCAGTCTGCCAACAAGGAAAAGAAATAGAGGAGGTGACACTTTCCTCCTAACTAATTAAGGTACACAACCAATAATCAAAACGATGTTCCTACCAGCCACTTTCATCCATTCAAGAGCAGGTCCATGGAAAAACCTATCCTCCATTAGTAAAAGGTAGTCAAGAAACATGAGTGAAATTCTTTACTGCTACTATATCAGTTTAAACAGTAGAAAGAGAGGGTTATGGGGTTGTAATTCTTCTAAGAAGGGGTCAAGCATTCAGAGTGGGACAGGTCCATCTTTGGAAGTGCCCATCACTACCAGGAGCAGTATAAACTCTTACAAGTCTTCTGAATCTTGAATGGGGCAAATGATAAGGAGTAGATCCATAAAGAAGGCTGCCTGCCTTATTCATGAATGCTTACTCCCCAGTTTACTACAGCTTGTTACTGTCTTCCATGTGGTTACTCTGCATATTAATCAGATCACAGTTCATAAGAAAACATCAAATGGATTGCTGGTGAATGGAAGACACATTCCACTGTATGTGTATGTTTAATTGAGCTTGCTAGTTTTTCCTTATTTTTGTGTAAGCACATACAGTTTCTGAAATAATGGAAACTATGGCCCTCTGAGAGGGAAGGATTAAAGCTTCCTTCCTCATTCTGTCCCCCCAAATTCCACCACCACATTAAAAATATCTCTACAGGAATCAACTGAGGGTGCTATTTGGGCAGAAAATGAGTGCAATGCATGCTTATTCCTTTCCTCTCATGTGCAGCACTCCCAATCCAGACCAGGAACAAACATCCTCACACAAGGATGAGGTAAAATAGCCTTAGCAATGCCTATATGATTAGTAGACCATGAAGTTCATTAGTAGACTTCAGAGTACATCTAAGAACATACAAGTTGCTGTCACTTAGCTTTGCCAAGCAACTTGCCTTCAAGAAAAATGGTCTGATACACTTTAGGTCCTTTTTTTAATGTTAGCAGGTTACTCTGTGTTATGGCATTTAACCAGCAGCATATGAAACAAAGTTATTTCTTGTTTCTTTGGATTAAGTTGGAATTTATTTTTTTCTTTTCTTTTTAAAAGTAAATCCTTTGTTTAACAGTAGGGTTGGATTCTGTATTTCCCATCCCCTGCATATTCAACCATCTCCAGTTACTCCATAAATTAGAATGGAAAAACTACCAGCAAGTTTAAATAGATAAATAAGCTATTTATACCACAAGTTCTATTTATCTTCTGATGTTGAATCGATGGTGATTCTTACCTACTGTAGATATAAATGAAGGGGCTTGGATGATGGCATCAATGTTGAGTTTGGCACCAGGGCAGATTATGGTTAATCCACATCTAGTTGTGATTGTTAAGAAGTACCCCAAAATAGTTCTGCATAATGAGCATGTGGGTGACCCAGAACGGTCTTTGGAGTCATGACACTGAATTCTAGCCTTCAGAAACAAACACTGAGTGAATGGCTTGTGTGGAGTCCAGTTACAAGATCCTGAGCATAAGGGGGCTCTTTGTGGAAAGAAATAAGGAAAGAATTTAATATCTTAACTCCCTGGAGCCATTTCTAAACAGCCTCCTAAAACTCTAAAGGTCTGAACTAAAGGCTGACAAAGCAGGCTGCCTGCTAGTTGCTGCTGAAGGTTTCTGGCACCCTATTTCTGCCATGAACAAAAATGCTGAATTTCTGGAACTGATACTCTGCAGGGAGCCAAAAAGAGGGTCCTAATGAATTGAAGACTTATGTCATATTAGCCATGCTTTGTAGTGAAAAAAATATTAATCAGAAAAGGCCACACAGCAAAATATTAACTCAATTAAAATATTCCCATGAAAGACACTCTAAAATAATGCTTATCTATCTCAGCAATATTTGAAAGCAAGAAAAAGAAGTTAAATGACAATGCAATTTCACAAGACGATACGGTGGTTTTAGACCATTTCACTGAACTTGGGAATCTTGGAAATGCTTCACTGCCATTCAGGCATCTTCTCTGGGTGACATGTGAAAGGTTTTGGTCTAACTCAAGGAAAAATAAGCACTTTAATTAAAAGGGTACTATGTTAAATGGCAGAACTTACTTTCTGTCAAGGTCCATCCTCACTACCATACTAGTTCTATTAAGAGTTCTTTAATTTTTGAAGATTCAAGTGTTCCCTTAAGAGGGCAACAGACATATAGCCCATGGACTCCTTTTTACTCTCTGTGACTTTCTCCTAGACTAGAATGGGGCACCACGGGTGTTCTGTGGCCCTGGGATAAATCCTTGGCAGGCCATATACCAACTGTGGGCCTTAGGTAGTCTTCACACACAGAGTTATACAAAAGACTGCTGACAAAAATGGCAGCATCTGGATTCTTGCCAATCCCCATCTGAAATTTTCTTATTATCTGGTTGTTACAACATTGTTTTCCCACACCCAGACTTCCAGCAGCCATTAGTGGTGTGGAGAGTATGACAGGAAAAAAGTGTCTTGTATTGTCATATATTAAACTGGGTTTTACAATGAAAAATGGAAACAAAACATAGTGTTGCTATTCTCAGAAGCCACTTCATGTTTCTTGTAACATCTAGTTCTTCCTTATATTCTTCCTTCCTTGCTAGTTCTTCAGATGCTTCAAATACCCAGGCGCTCACAGAAGACAATGGGATGCTGTACCAAAGCATAATACATCAGCTCAGTGTAAGAATATACTAGGTACTACAGTGTAAAAAAAATGAGAAGCTACTCATGAACCCTTACATATTGTACTTAAATTTAATAACACACATCCTATTAGTCAGCCAAGATGAATGTCTGTCACCGGCTCAAGGGAAGAGGAGATAGATCTTGTATCTGACTTCATGCTGCATGCTGGAAATGGTCCATATGTTTTCAAAGGGAAAGTCATCATCCTCTCCTCAGTTTCAAAATGAGGGAGATGCTGAAGGACCATTCAGCACTCTCCCCTCAGTTCCAAACGACAGAGGAGAGGGTAGTGCATTCCTATGGCACTGCCCTTCACACACAAAGAGCAGTACAAAGTATGCCTACACTACTTAAATATCTTACAGATTATGTTATATGTAACACCATTATAGATCAGCCCTTTTTGGTACAGAATGTTCAGCTGGATCCCAAGGTCCTTTAAGTGGTGGACTGCTCACAAAAAGGTTGCTTCCAATGTCCATTAATGGAGGTGATTTCTGCTGATTCCTGGTCCCTATTTTTGCTGAGGAAACTTCTGGACCACTGTGAGCACTGCTGCATGGGGTGCAGTGGGGAACAGGAATTAGTGAAGGAGCCTCCTTCTGGTTAACACGAACATCCACTGGAACAAGGGCACTGAAAAGATACCTTAAGAGCTAGTCAGCTGTCCTATGTTCAGCCATGAATTTTACTTGCCCTTGCAAATAAATGTTTAGTCTGCTAGGGCTCTTTGGCCTCTCCGATTACAGTGAACATAAAGATCATTTATGGGGTTTTATAACAACATATGGAAAACAGTATATAAATTTGTATAACAACACTGATGACCGTTACCAAGGATTTCTTTCTGCTGTTAAAAGTAGTACGTTAACATTCCTGTGGCTTAAAAAAGGAATATAGATTTATTGGCTCCAGCAAAGACAGTGTAAGAAGCCATTTCTCCCCCATCCAAATTCCTTCATAAAACTCAGTGACGGGTTTGGAAGCAAAGTTTAGTAATTTATGGTGTGGACAGCATGTCCGGCTTTCTCCATCACTATGCATTATGCCAGACCAGTCTTTGAAGTTACACACTGCATTGTTTTCTAGCTCTCCTACTGACAGCAAAATGGGATGTTCAGGAATCTGGCTGCTGTAAATCTGAGCAGAGAGATCAGCCATGTGTTGTGCTTCAGATATAGACCATCCATTGTCATCCGAGGCAGCCGGGGTGGTCATGGAGACAGAGAATATTAACTTTACAGCAAGCGTTCATCTTTTAATTTGTCTGATAAACATGCATTTATATAGTAAGAACTTGGTAGGGTTACAAAAAGAACTGGACTTTCACTTTTGCCCTTAAGCTTTCACACATGTTCATCAAAGTGTGAAGACAGGAAGCAGCAATAAAATGAAACACCTAATGGGATGAGTGGAAAACAGCTCTGCTTTTTTAGGCATAACAGAAGTCCTTTGCTGGCTTGTTTCTTGTTGTCCTCTTAATTTTTGCTTCCCATGTGTCTGTGCCAGAGTATACACAATATCTCCACTTTCCTCTCACCATGCAGAGGCCTCAACTTTGTCCAGCAAATCTAACTCCCACTGGAGGCAATTCAAAGTGAGAAGTAACACAGACAAACTTTTGTTGCTTTGAGATGATGGGAAAACACACAGATGCAGGCAGCCACCTTTTGTCTTGGTGCTTGGAGTGTATTCACACATTTCTTCCCCAATCTTCTGTATCTCCTCCCCATTTTGGGACAAAATGTCTCTGGCAGAGGAAACAATACAAATATACCTCACAACCAAGGATGGCTCCATCTTTTATAAATGGTGAATTGAATTGTCACTGTCACATACTGCAGTGTGATCATTTACTATTAGTTTTAGATGGTTATCATTCCTTTATTTTCCATGAAGTACTTTAAGCACAACAGAATAGTCACAGAAAGGCAGTACACAAGTGATCTACGTTAAACTGACTTTAGTAAGGCAGCTGAAGCACCGGTATGCCGATAACATACTGCAGCGTTAAACAGGCAAAAAAGACAGTCATCAAAAAGCCAACCAGTCTAGGGATTTCACTGATCAGGTCTTGCTGCTATCGTAGTGGCCATGATATAATCTAGGAATCTCCTAACCTCCTAAAATAACCTTGAGCTATCTCAATAAATCATTCTCATTCTCACAAGCCTGCTTTAATCACTGAATAGGCACAGTAGCTTTCAAGGGCATAGCTCCCCCTTGCCCCTCTCACACATTCACCAAAATCAACTATGACTTAAAAATCATCAACTCCTCATAATACTCTGGTTAATGAAGGCTGCCCAAAGTTTCATGGAAGTAACTCTTAATGAAGCAGAGCTTCTCAGACAAAGGGGCAACAAAAGCATCTTCCGAGTGTCATGTGGCAAAACATCTGCTACCTTCATTGTGCACTTGTCAAATCTTTGCCCCAAGCTGTTATTTTATGAGCACTCCAGGCCTCCCAAAAAATGGTCTCTGTAGAACTATTTTGAGAGAAATGTGAAGGGTCATTCGGCTTATTCTACCTGCATTAAAAGTTTTAATTGAACTGTCACAGACTAAACTTTTGGCACTTCATTGTATGTAGTGAGGTCAATTGACATTTGTCGCCCTTCGTTTAAGATTCTGCTGTTTTAGGAAGAAGACTTCTCTAACCACACACAGCCCTCAAACAGGAGACCAGAATACAGCAACTATTTGCCCATTCTCAGTGTCTCAGTGGTCATATTACTTTTTAGGTGCCACTTCATAAACCATCCCTATATCTTTAAAAAAAAAAAAACTATTCAAAAGAATGTACCAGCACATCCAGCACTCGTTTTTCCATTTCTCAGTTACCACATACTTTCTGATTCACAACCTCATGCATGAGTGGACTCTATTTAAAAGCATTGTGTTTGATATGATATAGTAATCAACCTCTATTAGCAAGGTTTGATCTGTGATCTGCTTGATCCTGTAACACTTGATCACTGAACTGCCCCTGAAATCTCTAACATGTGAAAAACCATCAGTGCCATGTAGAATCAGGATCTATCCTGGAAGGAATATTTACAAAGTATAACCCAGCACAAGCTATAAAGTTTTTTTTAATGTCAGAGGGAAATGTATGCTTACTACTCGCATTAAAATCAACAGGATGGAGACATGTTTTAAATCTGGATGGATTGTGGCTCGGGTACACACTGAGCCTGGAAGCAGCCCCAGATTTAAAAGATATTTTGTTACAGATAAAACAAACATTCCAATTTCAGTTCTTAGGTTAGTGGAGGAAGTATGATAAGGAAATGTGATGGACAGAATGAACTTGAATGAAAAATTTCAATAGCAAATCAATAAACAATGCTGTTCTCTTACAATGTTCTGGAAAGTGAACCCAAAGACCAACTGATATCTCCTGATATCCTTTCACCAGCAGGACTGATTCTTCTAGCAGATGCGATTACTCCTCCCCTTGCCCCTGGTGCACACCCTTCAAAAGGACACTAAAGGTATGGGGGAACCCCAGAAGGGATAAGGAGGACACATGAGAGCTGCAGAGGGAAAGAGAGGAAAGGTAATGCTGGCTGCATGGGCAGACATCTACTCATGTACGAGGGGCATTCAATGTATTCTCGGTATCAGGTTGATTTGCTATTGATGTGGGTAATTTAATTATTCCATTAGCTAATGACACTATCTGAGAGTATACATGCAAAATTTCAAATAAGTGTGATCATTAGTTCCCTAGTAATCCCCAGTGAAAGACAACTATAATGACTAATGCGACAATCTTGAAGAAAATCGAGCACCGCGCTGTGATTAAGTTCCTTACAAAACAAGGAAAAAGTCAAAAAATCATTCACGAAGAGATGGTGGCCGTTTACCAGGACTCTGCACCTTCATTATCTACTGTTCAAAAGTGGTCAAGTGAATTTAAAAGGGACAGAGAAAGCACTGAAGACGACACTCACTCGGGCGGGCCGGTTACTGCCACTACGAAAGAAATTGTGGGAAAAAAATGAGAAATTTGTATTGGAAGATGCCCGAATAAAAATCAAAATGTTAGCAGAGATGACAAACCTATCCATTGGTACCATATTTACTATTTTTCATGAACATCTTAACCTTTCAAAGGTCTGTGCAAGATGGGTGCCGCAAATGCTCATGGCGCCTCAGAAACAAGTGCGAGCCGATTGCTGTAGGGAGTTTTTAGAGCTCTGTGGTGAAGATCCATCTAGTATTTTCGACTGGATTGTTACTGGAGATTAAACTTGAGTTCATCACTATGACCCTGAAAGTAAGCAGGAGTCCATGCAGTGGCATAAAAAAGGTGCTGACCCTCCGAAGAAATTCAAAGTCACTCCATCGGCCAGAAAAATCATGGCCACAGTGTTTTGGGACTCAAAGGGAATTTTATTGATCGAGTACACGAAAAAAGGTGAAACCATAAACGCAGCATCTTACACAACCACTCTGCATAATTTAAGAGAAGTAATTAAAGAAAAAAGGCAGAAAAACTGATTGCAGGTGTGTTGCTTCTTCACGACAAAGCGCCTGTTCACACGGCGCGCTATTCCTAAATTTAAAAAAAGATCCGACGAAGAGCTCAAGGTGGCAATTAACGCACATTTTTTAGACAAGCAGGATGGGTATTTTTTACAGGGAACTGAAAAGTTAATATTTAGATGTAATAAGTGTACTGAAGTTATGGGGGATTACATTGAAAAATAAAATTATTTCAATTTATTATTCCTTTTTCTTCATGCTGATACAGAGAACACATTGAACTCCCCTCGTAGTGCTGAGTTTTAACCCACTATGTTAATCTTTTGTAGCAAAACCAAACACACTTTGGAGCACCTAAAGGACTGACACATACTCTGTCTTGCAATCTGCCTGCTTCATAACACTTCATATACTTGATGAAGTTGGCTCTAATCCATAAATAATCATGCCACAAAATGCATGCTCAAAAGCAAGAATGACAAATCTTTTGCTGTCCAAGAAATGCTTACAGAGCTACAAACCAGGAAATACACCAGTTTTGAAACTTACTATGATTGGATCGTGAACCCTGTTGCAATTAAAGTGAAATGATTCTATAGGCGTAGCCTCCCACAATTGCCATTCCAATCAAATGGGACCACAGCAGGTCAGCATATGCCACATTATGCTTTCAGAGTGCTTTTTTATGAAGTAACAAAATCACTATTCACATGGGAGAGGATGGATGCAAATGTCATGCATTCGTAATCCAGAAACTGCAGTGAAAATAGCCATATTCTTACACAGCAGGTCAAGCTAGGATAATGCTAAGCTGCAATGGATTGCACTGACAGCAAGCATAGTTTCCAGTATAAGGAAAGAGCACTGCTGTACTTGGAACTGGTCAAACTGCAGCTGGAATATTGCATCATGGGCAACGGAGCAAGCTTCTTCAGAAACTCTGCCAAATCTCTTTCCTTAGCAGTCTTTTGGCAGACATCATTTAGGAGCAGTGGGCTGGGCTGGATTATCGTTACAAAGACCCATCCAACTCGAATAACCTATCTGGACTTACTTAAAATCAACAACTGCAAAGATGAGTGCAAATACAAGCAACTCAGGTTCAAATGAGCCTCTGAATCATTAAGAACAATGGGTGATCTTTTGCGAATATAAATTTCACAGAAAGGGGGGCTTAAGAGAAGTGTCTCTTCCTTTCTGGACCATTATAAGAACTGCAAGATCTCAAGGACCACATGTTGATGCCATTTTCTTGCAGTTACCCATCCAAAAATGCACATCTTTTGGCTAAGCAACACACTTTGCAGATGTATAACAATTGCTAGAGACAAGGGTGTTTTCCTTGCTTCCTTTTCTCCCTTTTCCTTCTCAGAATCATCTCAGAAACCCTAAGACATACTTGTGATAAGGCAGAATTTGAAAGACGGTAGCCATGAAGGAAAGGAGTAGAAAAATACTTTCCACAGAAGTAAATCCCTTCTCATGTAAACTAAGCAGTACATGCCATAGGTTTACCCTGGACCTCTCTTTCCTTGGAGCTAAATGCTCCTTGAGTTTGGGTTACGGGGATTGGGCATGTTCACACAGGATGGTGGCTTAATGCATTAAAAGGTATAAGACCAGCCAGCACTTTTAATACAGAAGATATGGCTGGAATATCATGGTGTGACATACAAATCCAGACATTATAGGCCATTTGAGAATTAAACAACCCTCACATCTCCCTATTATTTATTAAACCCTGTTTAATTAACTATTGTTTGCGCCTTTAGTAACTCATGATGGCCTGGTTTTCATGACCCATTCTACTATCTAGAAGAAGTAGCTGTACACAGCCAACATGTACTGTGATTTATTGTGAATTCAATAGCCCACCGTGGCATGCAAATCAGGTAATTTTAAAAAACTGCATCACCATTCATGTTACTGCCAGTGTTCAGGTGGCATAAAATTGGAATCCTCAAAAAAGTACAAAATACATGTTAAGGTCATTTTTGTCTCATGTGCCAAAATCAAAGCTGTTACTGAGCGAATAACCCCTGGAAATTCTCTACCTATTTGTGAACAGGGATGGGGGGGGCACAATTTCACTGAATTTCTCCAGGAAAAGAAAACGTCTCCCAACAGATTCTCCCAGGTATGGCTCATGACAGGCAGGGGTTCTAGAAGGGTTCTTCTTGGTTTTGCATCACTACCATAAGTAACAACAGCTTCAATGATGCTACATCTTCCAGAGTTCCTGGTATCCAGGGTCAGGGAGTCAGACACAAGGCAAAGCAAAACAAAACAAAACCAGTGAAGATAACAATGAAGACCAGAGAAATGATTCTATGATGAAAGACAGCTCACTCATACCCACTCCCCTGCAAAAGCACAGTAAACAAAAAGCAACAACAACAACCCTAAGCTCAACCCAGGAGAATCTCTCTGAAATTGTCTTCTCTTTGAATTTCTTTTCACAAGTAATTTATTTTCTTGAAAATTAAATGAGAATGATACATGAAAATGTAAGAGAACTTTATAGAACAGTTCTAGACAAATTTTCACTGATGACTGTTGGGAATTTTACAATGTGAGGGAACCCTTAAAGCTTATATGCAAGCGTGTGCATCAGTGATTCCCTTCTAAGTGCGCTTCACTGCCTGTCAGTGTTTTCCCTGTCCAAACTAAATCATTATGGCTTTTGGTGTGAAACTGAAAGCTCACATGCAAACACAGAATCACACTCTCACAGGCACACTTGAGAAATGACAGCCACCAGTGCTAAAATGTGCGGCATTCCAGGGAGAAAGTAAGACCTATAGTAAAATCTCAACGATTAGACCCTTTATACAGAAAGCAACCAGACAGCTCCAAAGCAGGCCTGCCATTTTCAAAACCTTCTCATCAGGGCAAGGAGGTTAGGCTGAACCACCCAGCAACAACTCGGGGACAGAGGAAACTATGCATTGGCATGTGCCACTAAGTCTGTGAAGAGTCTGCCATGGCACACCAATGTAGCAGCCTTCAGAATGGAGCATAGGTACCCACTGATGGCAGAAGTAGGTTGCACTGGCTGATGAAAGCCACTACCTGGCATGCTTCTTCCTCCATCACCTCAGGGCATATCCTGGAATATGCATAAGATCCTTTATGACTACTTGGCAGCAGAATAGTCAGCCATTCCAGGCCCTAAGCATGCAGAAAGAATACTGCAAGTGGAATAAATCTGCATGCGTTTCTAACACAACACATACATTCTAAGACTATATTCTTAGGATTTTGCTACTGCTTCTTAGAACTGAACCTGGGACTTTCTGCCAGCAAAGACATACATGCACTCGTGACACAAGTCAACTTAACAGCAAACTGAGTGCTTGAAGCAGTGAGCAAAGACAGAAGGGAAGGTTTTCTCCAATGCTTAGAAAGAAACCTGAGTGAGCAGATCCTTGCTAGTAGGTAAGAGACACAGGGCATCCTTGCTTGCTTCATTAGGTCTTCTAGTTTGATGAATGTTACTTTTGCCTCAGTGCCCTCTGGAAATTGACAGCGCTGCAATGAACTAGAATAAAGGAAAACTGTCATTTGCCAGGTTAACAGCACAGATCATTCTACCTCTACTGAGAGCAGACTGCAACATCATTTTTATATGGTCATATTTATAAAATTAAATTTTAAATGACTCTTTGAGATACTAAATTGTAAGTGGCATTAACTGCAAAAATGTAGTACAAAGGAAAGCAGTGCAATTGCTTAAAATGTCAAGGATGCCATCAGTCACAGGACACAACTCAGGGCATATTTCATCCATTATAATTACCAAAATGTGTCCTTCAAACACTAGAAGATCTTAGGGGATAAAAACAGGGGTACGGTACAACTTAGAACCCAGCTGAAAATAGAGGCTGAGTGATTAGTTCATAAAATGCCTCCCTTCCCTTCCCTTCCCTTCCCTTCCCTTCCCTTCCCTTCCCTTCCCTTCCCTTCCCAAAAAGCTGGTGTTGGAGGAATCTCAAGATCTAGTGTCTTTAAAACTTTCAACAGTGCATGGTCTGTTAGTTTGGACTTATTGTCTGCAGTACAGGAAATACTCTCTCAAGTTCCGCAACAAGGCAATGCAATGTGTAATAGCAACTTGAATATAGTAACTTGAGTTTCAGGGAAACTAAATCAGAGGTGGACAGGAGAGAAGTCACCAGATGAATTTCAACTCCCAGAAACCTCTGCCAGCACAGCCAATGATCATGTATGCTGGGAACTCAAGTCTAAAACATGTGGACAGCTACTTCCTACTCATCCATGAAAAAAGCTAACTAAGGGTGTCCTTGTTCATGTCTCACTAAATCAAATACCATTGCAAAGGTACTGAATTTTATTCTTGGTTATTCATTCCCAGAGTCAATGCAAACAGACTTCTCACAATGCTCCACCAGTTGGAACCAAGTCCTTTCAAGAGTTGCTCCAATACAACCCAACCCTATAAACAGGACAGGATAATAACACACCAAGGCAGTCTAGACAACAAGCTGGGTAATCAAGTTGACATGGGTCTGAAATTAGACAAGATCTCTGTGCTTTATGACCTTTATTCCAGTGGGAGAAGCTAAATCTTAATAAAAGTTGCTTAACACATGGTTGAAGTTAAGAAACAGAATTGCTGACCATTGGAATTCCTCACAGGGAGCCCACAACTATTTAAAACTACCAGCATTTCCTAGTTTTGTAACAACACAGTAGATGTACTTCCTCGACTGATCTCAGCCATGCTACAGCCAAGCCATACTAGATCAATGGAAAAGTCCTCCTCCCATGAGCCAAGTATGGCTATTAATTACAGCTGAGCAAAAGACAGAACTGGCATGTGTGTCATATGGAACATGCTGAGTCAAGCCTGAAACAGCACTGCTTCTGGCTCTCTTGATTGCACACAATAATGCAAAACACCAAACAAAGATGGGGGCTAGGTATGAAGCAGAATGCAAAAGGATGCAGGGACCCTCTAGCTGCAGAATTACTACCCTGGCAAATTTCATTTTTATAGAAGCGGCACACTTGCATATGCATGTTGCATGTGCCAGGATTTCCTCCTATATAGCTTCAGCATTTCCAGACAGAAAAATACATGGTAATCCTCTGGGTGCAAGCAAGCCGCTCCGTCTACTCGGTACTAGACTAAACTTTTATAGCTGTTTTCCGTTTGGCTGCCTCTGTCCGCTCGGCATCGCAGAGCATCTGACCTTGCACACAGAACTACGGATGTGTGTTCTCTTCAGGCAACATGCTTGTTAATATGCCTCACAATGGTGGTGGGAGAATGGGTGAGGAGAGACCGTGAGCATTATGCTTTTCAGGACCAGGCTTTTGTTATTTTACACCCACTGTTCCTCATTAGCTTTCAGTTCTGACTATTAAAATGGGTCATTTTACTGCTTCATTCCTCAATTAATACTATTGAAAATTATGGGCTGCCTATTTTAAAACAAGGCAGAAAGAGAATATTATAATACCAGTGGGAAACCCTCAGAGGCACTACAGCTCTGCTAATTTCACTCTGCAGGAGTCAAGCACATAACCTAGCTATGTAATGCCTGTTCTTATATTCTGCCAAAAGGAAAAGGGGAGGGAGCAGCCAAACTGTTCCACAGAATAAGAGTGGGAGAAGACTGATCGTTCCCTATCCCCAACAAAAGCACAGAAACTAATGTATCCTAACAAAGTTTTTCTGCAGTCTATAAAGCAACTCATGCTTTTTCACACACACCCAACCACCTTATCAATCTGGAGAAATGCCTGCAAACTAACGTATACAACACATATCATGATATCACCTGAAAACAATGTTCACCCCATAATGTACAGAAGGCTCCGCCGCTTCATGCCATGCAAACAGCTGCACAGCCTCCACACTCCCAGGCCAAACACAGGCCTACAACTACAAGTCACAATGGCCCTCCCCTTCTCCTTACCAGCTTAGCTCCTGTGTGAGCAACTTTGGCCACAACGAGCAGGGAAGAAAGGCATCAGGAAGCCTGCTGTCCATTTAGCTATTACTCCACGTGTTTTAGCCTTGAAGAGTCCAAGAAGCCTCTCCCATTTTTTTCCCTAGAGCAGGAAAGTGTACCAAGTGCTCCAGTAACCATGCTCAAGATCTTGTAGGAATCATTCTACCACTGAGCCTTGTCTCAGTGGTAGAAGGCATGTTTTGCATGCAGAGGGTCCCAAATTCAATCCCCAGAATCTCTAAACAAGGCTAGATAGATCCAGACTCGCCTCTGCAGCCCCAAGACTGGGAGGAAGACTGGGGTTACTAACTCAAAACAAAATGAGCTGGTCTGATATAATAATTTATTATTTATTTAATTTATATTCTGCATTACTAACCCCGTAGGACTCTCTAAAAGGATTACAAGAAGAATACGTATTATAATAATATGATACAAATGGGTTGCAATAATACAACATAACCGAAGCTTCTAGTCAATAATTATTGCATTTCCTTTGAGTGAGGCTGTTTTCCAAAAGGGTCTGGGAAAGTTTAGCACATCAACAACCTGCTCCGTATTATGCACAATACACACTCTCCTTCACATCCACGTTTTTGCCCTCCGATTCAGTTTCCTGCTACCTTCTGCAACCCAGTTACAAAAAGGAGATGCTAAGTAATCCAAATCCCCCAACTGTAGCACCACTAAAGAGGAGTGATGAAAGCTTTTTACACACATGTGTATGCCACTTTCAGTTCGAGTGCAAAGGAGGAAACCTAATATTCCCACCCTTATTGTTTTGAATTACAGCTCCTATAATTTCTGACCGCTGGCTATGATAGATGGGTTTATGAGAATTATACTCCAAAACATCTGAATGACACCAGCTGCCCATCTGATCCCATGAGCGATTTTCAGGATTTCTTTAGATCTGAACCCAGCAGTCCCAAAGCAAATGGGAAAACAGGTATGGAATAAGCATCCTTTTATATGCAAGACTGCTGCTGAGCATATTCAGGGCAAAAAAAAGCATGGTGCATTCTAGCAAACAATCACCAACTAAAAGATTTATCATATTTATTTCTTAAAGTAAAGTATGCATATGATTTGTGTGCTTATATGAGTTTTTGTAATTTTTATTCTGATTTTGTATTTTATTTACACTTTTACTATGTCATTTTTGTTGCACATTAAGTGTGCTATCATAATTACTGTAGTTATGTAGTATTTTAAGTAGTTGCTTTACTGTATTTTATGATCAGCACTTAGGAATAAAGTGCTACATAAACCAATATTATTAACTGTTATTACTTATATACTGCTTGATATCATATGATCTGGAAGAGCAGTTTACTCAAGAAATACATACACTATAAAAGCCAGCATAAAATAATGCATTCAAAACATTGCAGAACCAGTAAAATAGAGCAGTGTAACTACACATCAGGGAAAGCCCAAGTAAGAAGAGAATTCACCACAGTTCTGACTCTTGGACCACACGATATGCCAGAGGTCAGAAGCTACTACAAACCAGCCCACTTATATGCCATTACATGACCACATGGTCTCTGTTGCAGGATGATCAAAACAATCCCCTCTGAAGGTCTCAAAGGTCAATTTGGTTACACAAAGGAAACAAGCCAGTGCTTCCTTATTGCCCCATTACACTTTAAACAAATAGAGTGATTTTTTTCAAATTAGAATATATGGCACAGCTTACAAAGATGCAGGAAAATCAGTTTTGCACCAATGTCATTTCTGCATCCCAAGTATAACATTCTGATTTCTCTTGTGCTCATCAGAAAGGAAGAATGGTGCCAAATATGCCATATCCTTTACACTACTGCCAAAAACAAGCAAGGTTTAGTCCAGCAATGAAAAACACGAATGAATGAATGATTTTGCACCTTTATTCTTCCTGGCAAAATACAACCTGCCACTGTCATGTCATGACACACACCACAGAGTGCTCAGAACCCTTTGGGCTTCCCTGGGTGGCCCACTCTGCACAGTGTAACCAATGAGCCTTATAATCAAAACAGGTGAGGTACGTAAGGAACCATTTTGCTTCATATTCAACATGCAGCCTGGAAGCTGTGCTGGTTATACAGACCTAAGACGAAAGGGAAAAGAGGGAAATGTGGGGAAAGCTACTCATTAAGACATAATTGCTACAAAGCACAGAAAGAGGGAATTAAAAGACCTTTTTAAAGGGCGGAGTAACTTTTTAGTTAAGAACAGATTTCCATGCAAAGCTGTAAATGTTGCTAAACTGAAACCAAGCCCAGCGTTATGGGTTAAATGAGAGGAAGACAGGAAAGCACAGAGCTCCAAATACAAGCATCTCACATTTGCCTCACTCTGGGAGGCACAATAGCAGTGACAGCCCTCATTTGTATGGTGCAGAATTAGTCCCCATGTAAGAACAAGGCAGAAATAATTTCCACTTGTATATGAAGTCAGGACTTGGCATTGCTCCCAAATGTGGGGAAAATGTTAGGCACAGAGTGGAAAACAAAAACAAGTGGCCATGTGAAGAGGATTCACAGTGCCATCGCAGAAAGCTGGACTGACTCCATGTTCACAAACTTGGCAGAGCAGGAAGCGTGGGCCTTACTGCATCAAGAATGAAAGCCAAGTGGATCTGAGGCGAATGAGCAGGCTGCTCTGATGTGCATGTAGGCCCAACCGGCCGCCACTGGAGAGGCAGCAGGCAATCTGGTATCATTTCCAGTCCTACATAACCACCCCACACATACACAGACACACATACACACATACACACATCTCTCTAAAAGTAATCTTAAACTCTCAAGTATTCTCCCCCGCAGGGCAGAAAAAGATTCAGAAACAGGAAGGCAACCAGGAAAGGGAAGGAATCCATGCCTTTACACCATATTTGCCTCCCAATGATATCCCTGATACTTCCACTTATCACCATTTCTCAACACCAGATAATCAGGCCTGCTGTTGACAATGTGTATCTACAGGTTCATTAGCCATCCATCACTGGGAGGTTTGTTCATTATGCAGGATGGAGTAATGGTTGGCATCTTCTTTATCAGTCTTTGGCTGCAGCCGTCTTCAAAAAAAAAGTTGGAGATGACAGGAAGACCTTGGTGGGATTCCTGGATGCTGAAAGATGCTGCCTTTCCCACACCGGAAGACAAAATGCACTTAGTAAGGCAGCCACTTCTGTGCAGCAGCTCCATCAACGAGGCTAACAGCTTCTTTGGCAAAAGTAACAGCTGAGGTCAACCACAATGCATGTGCATACTCATGTTTGTGTTACACACACACACACACACACACACACACACACACAGGCTACAACTGCAAGATACTCTGGCCAACCTGGCAAACCTTTGGTACTCTATCAATCGGCCATGATATGCTTTAATGGCCACATGTAGGTTCAGCTTTTGGTTTTGTTTTGTTTTTGCTTTTGCTTTTTAATGGAAAGTGGATGAGAGCCCAGCTGAGTCATAACCATCCAAGAAACAATTAATTGCAGCACTAACCTGAGCACATGCACACATCTAAAAATCTATCCTGCTAAGGTTGCTCGTACACACTTTCACAAAGCCGCCCCACTTTCATGTTAGTGACTCTGGCCCAAGCAGTGACACTCTGGACGTGAAGTGGGCTTTCAGACATCCTCATATTCCCATTACCAATTCCTGCTTTGCTTCCATCCTCACACATTGCTCAGGGCTCCCCAGCTTGTCCAGCTCAATGCAGCTTTTTCTCCTTTGCTCCAGAACTCTTTGCACAGTTTCATTGCCCTTTCCTGGGGAGCAGAGAAAAGAGTATGTCCTTTGTCTGCTGGTTCAGCCCCTGGCATCTCCTGAGTTGGAACATACTCTTGACTGAAACTTTGGAGAAACAGCAGCATTCAATGTATCCAGCACAGAACTAAATGGATCAATGGCTAGATTTGAGTCTTGTAGGACATCATGATATCAGAGTGCCTTGCACAAGGGCAGGTGAGGACTTTAAAGTAATTGAAGCTTACTCCATTCTGTCCAGAAAGCGGCTTTGTACAGGCAGGCTTCCAAGCCTACAGAGAAAAATTACGTGGCCAAAACAACAAGCCAAAGAACATTCATACTGCCTCACCAAGAAGAGAAAGAAAAACATGACAATGAGCTGTTACACCCATAAAGAAGTGAAATTTGGGTGTAGCTAAATGTTAAACAGACTTTGGCATAATTATCAGATTATTCCTGTTGTTCCTTCGCATCCCTAGCAACATAATTTTCTTCACAAAAGTATACAGCGAGCAGAAGGACACGTTAATAAAGTTTTTTTTTTCAATTAAAGGACAGTGTATCCTCCAAAATATATAATTAAGCAAAATATATAATTAAGTCCATTGAGTGTATCATCCCTAGCCAACATGATCACATCTGGAAATGTATGGCTACAATACAGAGTGGGTAGTAGGGTAAATGTTATGCACAAATGCAAGTACTGTACATGGAACACCTTCTAATTTGGTTCCTGGTGCCTCCCATTCAGAAACCGACAGACCAAGGCTTGCTCAGCTTCAGCAAGGTGCTTTATCATGTGCCCTCAGGCAGTGCAGGTGAGGGTCATACACCCATGGCCTGTGTTTCCAATAAGTAATGGTATTGCAGACACCAAAGCGGACTCAACCTCCAAATGCTTTGGAGTACAACTCCTGACCATTGCTAGCTGGTGCTGATAGGTGTTGTCAATCTAAACATCCGGCAGCCACAGGGCTGCATTATACCAGCCATAGACTTTGAATATATTCAAGAATGAAGCCTTTTCTTTGGTGCTTTGTATACTTGCAACGAAACATCCTAAATTACCTCTAATTTTATCTACCCATGGAACTGTCTATGTTCAAACATCTTTACCCTCTGACTGCCTCCACAGAGTTTCCTAGCATGTCTGTTAGTCAAATACACAACTGGCGCAGCAAGGTTAGAGCACAAGGCCCCAAGCTTAGTACCAAACAGAATACAAGCACTTATATAAATAATATATACAGCCCAGTGCATTTAAAAAAATACATTCATTTAGGTTACAGAACTTCAGGAAGGCAATCAAGCTCAAGGGCAGACAAATAACCAAGGGTTCAGATACCACGATGCCTCAGTTTACACAAAATGAAAGGAACTTTTAAACCATGAACTGCTGGGATGGGTGAATTGTGTGACCCATTTGGACGTCAATCAACAATCCAGGTATGGCCTGCCCCTGGGTTGTATGGTGACATGCAAACCTTGAAATTTTGGGAGTTAAATAATCCAGAGTTAATCCAACAACAAACCAGGGGCAACTGTCAGGTTAACTCTAGGTAGCTTAACCCCTAAACAACTCAGAGTTTTCTGGGTTTCTACAGAAACAACTGAAAAACAGGGAATTGCTGGGTTGTTGATTAAAACTGGAAATGGTTCACATGCTCTGCACATCCCTGTCAGTCCCTCAGTTAAATGACCCATGAATTGCCATTGCAGCATGCAAACTGGGTTGATATTCTAGCACAGCTCGACTCCACTGCAGTTCTATCTAGTCACCATATACTTAATATGTATGTCAAGCATGCAATATGAGCTGACCCAAATTAAGAAGGCAGGATATGAAGTAGGCGACTGTCATGTTAACTGTAGCACATGCAGTAGGGATGGCAGAAGGGAGGGAAGAAGCAATCATGGATGAAAGTTAAATTCTCCATCCAGAAGGAAAGAACTAAAGCAAGCCATGATAAGAGCTAAGAGGAAGATGTAGATGTGTACCTTAAGATCAGGTACAATACAAATACATGTGCACAAGCAAACACACTTTGAACATTTGCTGCCATTCGCTGCTCCACTGTAGGCATCCTGATCTCTCTGCTTAACTAGTCGAAGAATACACACATCCTATATTAGCAACAGGTGGGTCAAAGTAAGTCCAGTGCAATACACTGGGATCCCTCTTGCTCTGACTCAGCAAGAAATCATGTACTGGGATCCAGTACTGCCTCTCTGCTTCCATGCAACAGAAAGCTAGCAGTCAAAAGAGTGCTTCCAGCCTGGGACAGATCAGTACAGCTTTTTTCAGCTATCTGCCCCGTTTCTAGAAGTTTCTACTGGCTTTGGGTTGCTTTCTGAAGTCCTAGCAGTTGGTTCTTCTGCTGCACAGGCAGGTTTCAATACCAACCTTTGAATCTTCCTGTGTTTAACTAAATTAGATTTTAAAATTCACATTTTAAAATAAAAATTTAAACCTACTTTTAGCATTAGATTCACCAGTAATTCTGATCCAGCATCACCAGTGTGATATTCTGTCCCAGAGCTAGGCCTTGACAGCAGTTTGCTAGGCAGAGGCAAAGAGAGCTATTCTCCCATTCACAGCTTTAATAAATAATCAGGATGAATGTGCACTGGAATCGGAAAATGCACAAACTATTAAGAAAGCGTAATAACAGTTCTGACTTGGGGAAAATTGGAAAATGGGGGTAAGGGGCTGCAAGAGAGGAGACAGGTCTGCCCATGTTTGCCACAGTCTTTCCAAAGGTGGGCTCTCATGAGAACACCCATGTTCATGTAATACAGCAGCAGGGTGCTCACCAGCACCCTGTTAGCCAGAAACTAGCAGGTCAGCTAAGGAACAGATCAGGAATTCTGCATTAAAAGTGTACATCACATGGCTATCAGGAAAATTGCACACGATCACACATAGGTTCTCTCAGCCCTCACCATCTTCTACCAGCACTGCTGGGGTCATTCAAAACTTGCAACACTAATTAATGCCTGAAAGGGCTTTAAAGGGCAAACAGCACTCACTATAGAAGTGCTAGGAAGCTGCACACCTATCATTCAAAGCTTGTGGAGGGCTGTTGCCTTTCTTGTTATACATTACATTCTATCTCTTGGTAAACACTGTTTTCCTGGTATACAGAATTTCTTAAAATATCCAAAAATATAGGCTTCCTGCCTATGTTGACTTAGATCAAAATGCAAAACTTGGCATTTCTACTGAGCTTGACTTTCCAGCTATCCAAATGCAACTGTATTGGATAACTTTTACTTATAAAAGAACATACCTGAAACACAGTGCAGTCCTATGCGTGTTTCATTAGAAATAAGTTCCACTGAGTCCAATGGGCCTTCCTCCCGAGTAAGTTGGCAGAGTCGCAGTCTTAAGTGGACTAAACATGCATCAGATTATCCTGCTAATGGATCAGTAACATTACGCTGGTTCTTCATTTCCATTCATGCAGGGAAGTAAATTTTACTTTTTCACACCAGATAAGCTGGTCATTCATAGTGTCTGCCCGTTTTGCAACTAATCCCATAGACTAGAAATGATAGGTTACTAGCTATGTTACTAACTGAACTTAGCCGGGGTAATTGTGTATTGCCGGTGCTTTTTCAGTTACACTGAAACTGAAATCTGTTACAGCATTTTAAATATTTCTACTTTGGTCAGGTATTATTTTGGTTTTTATTTTTATTTTAAGGTGTGGTTTTACATGTTTTTGTATTTAATCAAGTTGCATATGACTTGTAAAATGCCCACAGTGCTATGACTATGAATTAATGTATTCAATGAATTAATGAAATATGTATTTATATTATTTATATATTACACTTTTATACCACTCAATAGCTAAACTCCCTGAGCACTAGATCGTATTTTACTCTTTTAAATGTTTGCACTACATTTTATATATTAATGGAGGTATGGGATTTGAGGTTTTTTTAATTGTCTGTAATCTTCCCATAGAATGTAAGTAGCAAATATGTATTTCAGATATCAGTTACCATTCAGAAAGGTCCACCATCCATATGACACTAAAAAAGTGAAGCTTAAAAATATCTATATATGGGAACACAAGCCACACATGGATGTGATGTAATGAAACATATCAAGAGTTACACAAATTTTGTTCAGGAAAAACTGCACACTCAGCCAATTCAGAGAAATTAAAGTTCTACATTATTCAAACATCCTCCTTTTTACCATGAAAGTTAAAAATAAATGATATTTAATCAAAAATAACATAGACACATGAGTAAAATAAAGATAAGTTTAGTTATAAGATTGTACATTATATCATGACTTTAAGTTTCTATTATTTATAAATACATTCCAGTGTTCATTGAATTTGTTGAACAAGTCCCCTCCTTTGGTATATTTATTCTATGAGGGGGTAGGTTTGGTCTAAGTAGCCACTGCACAGATATGCTCAAATGTATTAAATACTGGAGACAATATCAAAGATTTCCAAAAAGACACAATAGTTTGCCCCATTGCAACAATTAAGCAAGTTACTAAGAGCATAAACAAGTTCTAAGCCTGTCCATTCAAATCTAAGCTTGAATGTGTGATGATGTGGGAGAAGAACTTGGGCTAGAAGACAGTCAAGAAAGTCTTGAAGGGGAAGAGATAACTTCTAGATAGAATCCCATGGATGACAAGAATCCACAGACTGCTGTGGATGTAGGGAGCAAATAGCAAATGTCCTGTCCTTGACAGCCCTGCTCAGCTTTTGTAAACTCAAGACTGGGGTTTACTGTACATAATCCATCCATTTCATACTTGGTCTTACTCCTCTTTGACTTTCCCTAACATCAACTACCAGACACTCAAGTTCCTTAACAGGGCTGACAGGAAGTAGAAAAGATGATACTGATACGAAACAAGCTTATCTGTAGCTAAAGATGTAAACTTGCCAGGGGGGTATGGTTTTTTCCAGAGCGTTTCAGAAAGAAACATATATTGGGGGTGGTGGGGGAGTGAAAAATAAGCAATACTTGGTTTGTTAGTAAACTGAGTCCATTTTGCATGTAAGCTCTCACCAGCCTGAGGCCACATGGCCAATGGCTGACTGCCAGATATACTGAGGGCTGAAGCCCAAACACTTGCTGAGGTTTGGAGCCCAAATACTGGGAAAGTGCCTCTTTAAGAACTTAAAGCACCCTTTTAGGAGCCTCAAGTTATACTACATATAACTTGGTTTGCTCATAGGATTCTCAGTATATTTATCAACTTTTTAAACTAACATCAGTTAGTAAATTTATAATGTCTAAAAATTTATAAATGTTGCCTATACTTTTAAATTTAACACACCAAATATGATATTTTTATGAGCAAACCAAGATATACATATTTTAGCTTCATATTTAATGTCTGACTAGTCTCTGAAACTTCTGAAGCATCTTAGAAGCCGGGAAAAGGCAAGAGGCAGAGGAAGACAGATATATAGTATCTATTCTACTTGTAAGGAAATTTAGGGAAATTCCAATACCTGCCTTTCTTTTTCTTTTTCTTTTTCTTTTGGTGAAGCTCAGGAAAATCTGAATATTTTTTAAATTTTATTTATGAGATCTATTTTATTCACTCTGTAACCAATTCCTGTCAGTGTTGTTTTCTCAATCTGAAAGGAGGTCTCTGGTGGTAACATCAACTCAATGCCTATGCCATAGGGACCTGGCTGCTGAGTTTCTTCTAGGTAGAGAGAGTTATTTAAGTGGCAACACTTAAAAGATTTTATAGCTGAGGCAGCATTCCCTAGGGGTAAGGTCTAGTTGAGAAGTTTATTAAGAACTATGGCAATGAGGTTTAGAAACCCAGCCCTCAAAGTTATGTTTTTAAATAAGAAAGTAAATAGGATAACCCACATGCCATTCTGTTGCATCTAGTAACAAACTGGAACACTGCTACACAATCTAAGCCCAGAAATAAGGATTCTGTAGAACAATGTCCAAAGTGTCAAGGATGCACCTTTTCCTCCATAATACATCAGAACTATATTATAGTCATGTATTATATTATCACTATTATTTATTTAATCTCTATGCTTCCTAACAACCTAAGCTCTTTGGTGGTTCAGAACAAATCTTGGGTAACTCAGTATAACTTGGGGCATCCTTAAATGTTGATCAGTATTAGATTATTTTAATAAGAAATGGAAGAAATAACTATTCTGAAAAATCTTAGAGAGAGGATTAATCTTTGCCAAGCCTTCACATCTCAGGACTATCGGCAAGCCAAGCTATGTTGGTAATTACATCAAGAACATCAAGACCTGATGCTCATGGGCATTTCTAGTTCCAGAAATAAGGAATGGCTCACAGTGGGCCAGTCTACACAACACATCATGGTTCATTTAACCCAGGATGTGCTGTGGAACAAGCTATGTGCATGTGGCTGCCATTATGAATATGCAACTTTGAGTTGCAGCATGTTGTCCAAATCTGGCCAATGAAGATTATTCAAGGGTTAAACAACTTTCACATAACCTTACAAGAAACCAAGGGTTATGCAAGAATTATTTAACTCTTGAATAATCTATAATGGCCAGTTTCAGAGGACACATCACAAACCAATTCCTGTTCATAATCAGGTACTCGGCATGCACCAGGGCTCACTGTGGGCTAAACCAAGTAAATAGCTTACTAATCAAATGGCTGTTGCAGCCAGATGGCCTGTTTAAACTACATCATTCCTGTCTTGTCTCCTTGCAGAGTTCTGGAATCATCTATACCTTCCACATTGTCCCAAACATGTTTTAAAGTGAGCATGCATTGCTCCATAGGCTATTCATGAAGCCACTGGATGAACACAATGATGGAGTGCCACACAAAAACAAAACAAGAAAATCTGTCAAAAATTGGAAAGGTTCCCTTCATATTTGAAACATTTTTCTGAACTACTTGCTCTCAGGAATTCTTCTGCCTAATTAATCTTCTGGGTGGGGGGGATGGGAAGGGAAATCGTATTTGTAAGGAGTTGAAAATGTTCTACCTCCTGAGAAAAGGCAACAGTTGAAACAACCTGTGGTGCAACAGTGCAGCTTGCCAATTAAAACACAGGAGAATCTTATTAGATTTGTTTGCAAGGAGTACCTATCAAATAGGTCCTTTAGAGGTATTCTGAGAGGCTTTCTGCCATAAACGATTTACCTTTCTCAATGGCAAAGTTCACTCAAGGCACAGACTTAGCACTTGTTTGGTAAACAAAAGAGGAGATAGGAAAGGCTGGAGTCCACCAAGTTTCCCAAAATACGTTATGGTTCATACTGTGTTTGGTCTTGTTTTCATCATGCATCTCAACAAAACACAATAAATGTGACTATTTTGCACTTATTGAAATTGACAGCAATGATACAGATGCATATACTTTGGCTTAAATATTGCAAAATCAGAAAGCAATCAAATCGTGATGTCAAGTGTCAACATGCCGAGCGAGCACAGACAAGCAGACAGTGTGGGTGTCGAAGAGGAGTACACTACGCAGACTGAGACATCAGACTCCACAAGAAGTCTGGATTCTGCACTCTTAAGCTGAAAGCTTCTGTGTGAACATGAGCAATATAATCAAGCTTAGATGGAGTCCAGTCTATCAGTCTTGGGATATTACTATTACCATTTCATTGAGTTTGAAACTCTGCATGGAAACCATAAACTTAACCCACCGACTGAATAGTGCACATGAACAAAAAAACAAAAAACTTGGGTATGACTTAAGAGCCACCTCACATATTACTTTCTCCCATTTTCTGTCTTTTTAAAAAAACTCATGCAAGCTATCTTCATTTTGCCTAATCACCATCTTAGCTTCCTTTGTGAGAGAGAAGAATGGGCTATAAATGCAATGTAACAACAACCAAGTATGAGTTAAGAGGACAAGGATTTTACCCAAGGCATCTTTTGCAGTGGCTTTGCAAATGATCTTCTAGTAAATAAATGGCTGTGTGGCTGAAATGAATGAGCCTCAAGCTCACTTAAAACACAGCCAATCCAGCCTTAAGAGTACTAATCAAAGGAAAAAGTATAAGCAAAACACACACTATCCAATGTCATTGTCCATGAACAGTTCCAAATAACACATTTCAGTAGCTATGAATCCAAAGTAAATAAACAGGTGAGAAAACTATTGCAGATTTATAGCAGTATCATTGGTTGAACTGTCTAATATAACTTAAATATAAATGCTGTGTATGCATGTTTGCAACATTATAGCAAGCTACCTAATAATATGTTTGCGAAACAACAGACTAATAACTTTCTAGCCATTTTCCTTTGTAAGAAATCATCTCATTTCAGCCTAGGTTCTCTCCAAGAAAGTTTTTCAAGTCACAAAAATTATATATAGTATTCATGTGTGAGAATATTCCAAGCTACAATTTAGAAATGTATATTTTCATTTATCCTACTAAAAATACTGTCTGCTGATGTCTGTTCTTTTTGGAGAGTAATATACCAATCAGGCATGTCTGCTGGATGTCACATAAGATTTTGGATTCTTATGTCAGATCAAACTCTGCAGCAAAACACAAAGGTGATAGATAGCAGGGTGTCACAATCATTCTTACGGGCACTGGTATGACTTCACGAATATTAAACAAACTGGTGATTACGGTGCATTTGATTGGCCAAAAGTACATATCAACTCTGGTTCTGCAATGAAATTACCATCTTATTCTGTTATTACTAAGATCACATACTGAATCAGCACTCGAGAGTTTGTTGGAGGACTTGAAACTGGCTTTATAATATACACCCACAAGCATTAAGATGCATGTACCTTGTTGCATGGGGAAACTATCTCCAAGGCCTTGTGTCAAGCACACCAGAGGCAGCTCCTCTGAACAGTAGACAGACCACAGGTGGGGATGGATGACTACAGGTGGGGATGCATGTGTAATCCCCCCCTCCCCCGCAAATAAAATCAAAATTCCTCTAAATAAAATACACTAGCTGTCAGGAAGAAAGACTGTAGTTTAGCCTTTTCCCAGTGGTTTTCTATTGGGGAATTTTTTGACTATAGGAATATTCATCATGTGAGAACACACCTACAATTAATATATCCTTGTGTTAAGACAGAGGTTTACCATTTCAGGTAGAAATAGACCTAAGTCTCACTGTTAACATTCTGTACTTCTGTTCATTGTGTATTAAAAATACCCATGTCCAAAACACTAAAGGTTTGTTTTATGGCAAGAGAATTGCTTGCTCAGAGCAATATATCTTTTTTATGATCCTAGAGAAAGAGCATCCTAGAAACTGGGCCAATACAGTGGGTAAACAATGAAGAAGGTTAGGCAAATCTTTCAAAGAAGCTCATTTTGGCTTCAAAACAGATGAATCTTTGAAATATCGTTGCTTTCCCTAAAATCTCAACAAAGACCTCCAGTCAGTAATTGTGCTTACAGAGAGAAAAGTAAGTCACCAAGAACAGGAAACTGTTACTAATGCACGCTCTAATTCACACAGCCGTGCCCTCTGCCCACAACAGCCAAGGGTTAAGAGTTCAGACCCAAGAAAGTATCTTTATTTCTGCTTTGTCTGGGAAGAAAGCACTAAGAGCTTTGCACTAAGACAGAGGTTAAAGAGAAAAATTAAAATGGCTTTTTAGAACCACAAGCACCCACATCGCCATCCAAGCGAGAAGGCGCTAACAGATAAAACATCCACATCTTGTGAAGGTATTGAAGACCATTTGAACTATAAAGTATGAATGCATAAAGCAATGACTGGCCACTAGGTTGGGGCAGAACAACTGGTTAGTAGAGCCCTGGCAAATGATTCAGTGGTCTACTGAGCTTCCCTAACCCAGGAAACTCACATCATGGGTTTCATTGATTTGTAAATCAATGTATTTTTTGTATTGTTATATTTAATGGTAATTTATTATGTACTATTGTATTTCAATGTATTTTATCATGTTGTAAGCCGCCCCAAGGTTTCGGCAAGGGGCGGCATAGAAATGTTATAATAATAATAAAAATAATAATGGAAGCAGGGATGATGGAAGCTGTAGTCCAACACAGCTACAAGGTATCTGTCTGAGGAAAGCTGGCACAAGCGTCTGTAGAGACAAGGACTAGTTTAATTACCAAGTAACAGCCGTATTCACACAAAAGCACAAACCATGGCAGGAATGACTCGTCATCGTGTGAATTCAGCAAGGATGGTGAAGTGTGGCACGTTAGGTTACCCTGAAACCCCACGGAGAATCAACTCTTTGTTACAAGGTTTCCACCCATCAAGCACTGCTTATTGTTATGTGTGAATCCAGTTACAATGTTTTTCTGTGGTTTCCGTGTTTCTGCCGTCAAATAAGGTGGAAAGAACAGATGTGGCAGCAGCAAATGCCCCAGCCCCCATTTTTCCACTGTCCTGTCCTGCCTAGCAACTGTGGAGGCAGCAACAGCCATGCTCTGATCGGCTGACTTGCACTGCTTTTTCCCTGCCTCCCAGATGCCCAGCTGCAGCTCCAGAGTATTGATGGCAGTTGGTCATCCAGCAGCAGGGACTGCAAAAGTAGCCAGACCTGGCACTCCAGTCCGGTCCCCTGCCCTCTGCTGGTGCAGCACTTTGAAATGGCTGTATGCTTGTCTACTCAGGGAGCCCCTGCTCTCCTCTTGCGAAGGCACACAGCATCACCATCAGGGCAACTGCCGTGAGAAGCCCAGGTCTCCCACTCTCTTCACTGTCCTCCCCACCACTCCTTTCTTGTCCCTGACATTCCCATGGCTGTCAACAAGCCACCCTGCTAATGCAGCTGTGGTCAAACGCATTCCTTGTAGCCAGCAAGAAAATTTTCCGAGGCAAATGGCCACATGTGCTCCCACGGGACACTTGTTCCAACAGGATGCACTCCCTCTGCCCCTAGCATTGTCCGCACATTCACATGCCCCCCCCATGTCCCCGGCATCGTGTGGAAGTCCTGCACACTGGGTGTACGGAACATTATTATTATTATTATTATTATTATTATTATTATTATTATTAACATTTCTATGCCGCCCCTTGCCGAAGCCTCGGGGCGGCTTACAACACATAAGATACATTGAAATACAGAAGAACATAATAAATTACCAATAAATACAAAAATACAAAAAATACACTGAGATACAATAATATAAAATTAAAATTAACAGTATAAAATAAGTAAATAAAGAATATAGGATGAGGAAAGAGAAGGAAGAAGAAGCATACACATGTGCAGTGAGGGAGGGGATGGGGGATGGAGGAGGGGGTGCTTGCATGCTGGCACAGCGTGAGGTGCAGAGCTGTGGGGAACGTTCCTGCATAGCTCCTCCAGAGCAACAGCGCTACTCTGGTGAGTAGGCAGTTGCTTCAGAGCAGCAGAAGAAACAACCAAAAAAAAGAGCCAGGAGGAATGTGTGGGCCAATGGGGGAGAGGCAGCAGGGGCGGGCAGGAGTGGTGCATGCTGGGATTAATTTTCAGCAGCAGGGGTGATGGGATACTTTCCACCATTTGGAGAGAATATAGAGACATACGGAAACAACTCATGAGCAGCTACTTCACAAATGTGTGAATACAGGACACAAGATAGGAAAGGCAACTTTGTGGTATTTCTTACTGCAACGTGTGAACAGCTCCAACTTCTAGAAAAGAACTACTTTTCTCACTCAACAGGAAATCCAGGCAACAATTATTGCACATCTTACCTCTCTTGAAATATCTCTCTGCAACCTCACTTATAAAACATTCTATGAATTAAATTCATTCAATTAACTGAAATAATGACATCCTCGACAGAATAGCACCTGCCACACATGGCTACCATCCATGGAAAGAGGAAGGAAGTGCACTCAAGTTTAAACATACAACAGTCACTTTATTCCCCACCCTCCTTAAAAAAATAAATTTTGTAACCTTTCAAGCTAAATTTAGAAGATGTCTCATTAAGCCTGGGTACCTTACACTTCATCAGAATACACAGCAGACCTTTGAACTCAGTTCACCTTCGTGGCTATCATACTTTTATTCACTAGTTACCACATGTCAATATTTTAAAAGTCCTTCTCACTTTCACTGAGATACGAGATTTTGTAATCAAGAGAAAAATAATGACCCAGCTTCCAAAGGGTCATTGCATGCACAAACCCTCTATCACTTTCCAAATCAACCTGCAATCTGGGGTAATAGTTTGATGTAGAAACCTAGACACTTTGGAGCATTCCTGGATTAAACAACCCAAAGTTAACCTAGGATTAGTTCTTACTTAACTTTAGCTTGCCAATGATGCAAAGCAGCTCACCATTAGAGGCAAACGGGCAAATGTCTTCCTTCCAATATATATAAGCTAAGTGGCATCTCAAATGGATCGAGAATGTATCACAAGCAATGGGATGCATATATGTCCCCTCCAATTCAACTGTATAATATAAGCCAGTCATATACGTAGTTCTATACATGAAAGACATTCCGTGTTTGTTTCTGCCCTCAATAATATTTATCTTATATATGATTCATATTGCCTTGAATTTTTCAGGGGTGGGAAGAAAACAGTGCAATAGATCTTTATTTAGTGTCACTGAGCTTTAACTTTCATCCACATATGAATTTATTTTGCTTGGCTTTTTATCTTAAAAGGGAAAAAATCCATCCAGGTCCCACCTGGCAATTACACTGTGCTTATAATAATGCCCTTTTAATGCTAATACCTGCAGCAATAGCAGGCTTGACCATGTAGGTGTCACATATTTACCACTCAGCAAAGTTAGGGCATGTTTTAGCTGATATAGCAGGCAATTTTCTTTTAAAGTTGAAAGACAAGTCTACAAATAATACAGTAATATGTGAAATGTGGTGTGATGAATCCGTCCCGCTTCATATTTCATCCAGTATCTCTCAACTGGTGTGTTCAGCTGGCTGGTGAAGAGGGCAAACAGCTGAAGGCCAGGTCTGTTCAAAGCGCACTGTTCTGTGTATTTTCCCATGGTGTCGCATAGAGCTCTGCATTCTTTTGTCTCCAGTGACAAGCCTTTCCTCTTGTGTATGGTTCTTTTAGATGCTTCCTAGGAAAAATAATTGTAGCCCACCTTTGGGTGCCATGCATGCAACAGGGATCGATTCTCTGCCGTTACTATTCAGTCATCGATATGACTGGGTAGTAACAGAAAATAAAAATAGGGAATGTGGTAACTATGTGTACGTTTGCACTTAGCTTTCCAAACTAGCAGGACAGATTCTTATACAACCTTCAATAGTACACTATTTGATTTCTGTGTAAGTTAGACTACAACTTCAGTTAGGATTCAACCAGCAAACACTGTTCCTTTACTGCTTTTTCCCATGCTGATGCCATATGTGCTGCGTTCTCTCACCATTCTGCTTGAAGTAACCAAGAAGGGTTGTCTAGGACTGGCATTCCTCTGCAGTGGTGACAGACTTCAGGAACTCCATCTTGAAGTTTGTTGCACCCTCTCCTTCCTGACCCTCAAGTGATAGGCAAGGCTTGTAATGTGCCAGAGACCATCTGGAGCTCTGAGTATGGAAGCAATATTGCTTTTTCTGCTGCCTTTATGAAATCAAGCAGTAGCATTGGATGGGGCTTTTAAGCCCACTGAATCCAACCCCTTCTCAAATGCTTTCTGCCTGACTCTTTTAATAGATTGTATTTCACATTAATACTCTTAGATGTCTTAGGGACTTTTGGCACAACTGGAAAAACAAAACATTTAAGAAATAATGAAACATCACCTCAACCTTTTGTAATTTTTAAAGGGTTATGGAAGATATTTCTTATTCTTTCTTATGGTAAGGGCAAACTATTCTTCTCAGTAACATAGGACACCATGAAGTGATTTAGCCCAATGACTCTCCAAGGTTTTGGGCAAGGGATTTCCCTACCTGGCAACCCCAGGGATTGAACGTGAGCCCCCCTGCATGCTAACCATGTGCCCTACCCCTGAACCACCAGCCCTCCTGTTCCAGTCCAGGAAAAGGTAGGCACTTACTCAGAACTGCTAATTTTTCCTCTCAGCCACCATTTCACCCAGCTATTGAATAAAATTACCTGAAGGAGCGCTTACATCCATATATGCCCACCCGCCCCTTGAGATCTGCGGGAGAGGCCCTTCTCCGGGAACCCTCCGTGAAAGAAATTAGGAGGGTAGGTACTCGGAGGAGGGCTTTCTCTGCGGTGGCGTCCAATCTATGGAATGCGCTCCCCAGAGAGGTCCGCCTGGCGCCGTCGTTATTTGTTTTTCGGCGCCAGGCGAAGACCTTTTTATTTAAGCATCATTTTAACTGTTAATATTATTTGCTTATTTTATCTGGCCAGGGCGACTTATTTTATATTCCTATTTTATATTTTTATATTGTTATTTTTTGTATTTGAACTTTATGTTGTGAGCCGCCCCGAGGCTTCGGCAAATGGGGCGGCATAGAAATGTTTTAATAAATAAATAAATAAATAAATAAAATTATTCAGTCTGAACACCACTGTGCACACACACACAAACATATGATGGACACAGCATGGTTAGGACATGTGCTAGCTATTAGGATGAAGCAGTGAGGTGAAATCCTTAGCAAACATTGTTTTTACCTGGTGGTGACTGACAAAACCACTAGGTAAACATCACACAAGAAGACAGCTCAAGCTAAACCCAGTTAACCAGCTTATATGGATTTAACTAATGCATTGACATTTATTTTGACAGAGCAAGATAATCTTAAATCAAGAATACTGTCTTCACTGGACTGCAGAGGACAGCTAGTCAGGAATACACATTTGAAGAATTCCATACTCTAGCTCTGTTGTTTTAATGGTGCAATCCAATGTACAGTTAGACCAAAAAAAGAGAGACTTACAACTGCCATCATGCTCCAGCCAGCACTTAGCAGCTGACCTCTCACTTCATCCTCCTTGCCTTCTGTGCTCTGAACTCCAGCTGAACTTCCACTAAAGTGTGGGTCAGGAAAGAGACTATACTAACACCCTACTGCCTAAGTAGTTCAGCCCAAACTCTATAATGCAGATGAAAAGGTAGCCATCACAATGCAACCATTCCTTAGATGCAATAAAATGCAATACTGAACTCCACTAGGAATACGTGTGAAGTCTTCTAGGAAGGTCAAAAAGCACCCACTTATTTGGGAGAACTACCACTCAATAAACTGCATTTTAAGCCTTAGTAGGCAAAACTAAATTAACGCTGCCAAAACACCATACTAGCAAGTGAAATCAGACTCATTAATTTCTGAAGATTGCCAAGAAACATTGATTGGAAACATACAATGGGTGCAACAGCTTACCTAGACCTATTTGGCTTTATGTTGGCTGATTCCTTCCCCCTTCAGTGCTGAGGGAAAATTTAAAGCTAAAGATCTCATACAAAGCTTTATTATGGAAATAGTTTCCACAGTGAAGAGTCAAGTGTAGTCAAGAGGCAGGACCATGACTTTAATTCTAGTCTTCATTCGCACGCTGAATCCTTATTAATGAAAGATGTGAGAACACAGCCACCGTTTTACTGTGGACTTCTTGAAGTTATAAAAAGTTATATTGCCAACTCTGTAAAAAGTTATATTGTTAACTTAGTAGCATTAAAGTTTTGGCACAGCAGTTGAAAGAAGTGTTTCTGGGCTGAGAAAAGCATCTTGTTTATTCAGCTGAATAGAGTATGACTTTAAAGGAAAAATTGACTATAAGAGTAAATCAGAGGTGGGTAGAAAACCGAAAAAGAACCATGGGAGGACATGTTCTTTCCTAGACTCCATGGTTTGGACACTAAGAACAAGCCCTGTACTTAGACTCATCTCCTTGTCCTCCACTCACATGCCCAGCTGAATGAACAACCCCTGGTTGATCAGGCTGGTAATACATCATTACATCCAAAGCAGCAAACTAGGTTCTGCCCATGGCAGCCTTCCCCAACTTGGTGGCTCCCAGATGTGCTTGGACTGTAACTCACAGAATACCTGACCATTAACCATGCAGGGACTGATGAGAGCTGAAGTTCAAAGCATTTGAATGACACCAGTTTGGGGGAAAGTGAGGCATGAAATTCTACCCCAAGTCTGTTGAAATTAAAAGTACCACCTTAATTTCTGAATTTTTCACTCAGTAACATTAGTACTCAACCAGCCCTAAAATGCTCCTAGGATCAGATAGACTGGCCCATGGCCTTCAAATCAGAACTGCAACTGCTACTTATCCTTATCACTTAGAGAACTTTACATTCTGCTGCATATGTCAAGGAGACATCAAAGTAAGCTTTAAAGGACATCACAGGCAGGCAATCATAACCTGGGCTATATCTTGGATTAGGGCTGAATCAGACATAACACATGGTTTAACATTAGAAAAATTAGCATAAACCAGCCTCAGCCCTGCGCACACCCCTCCCCTCTACTGGGACAGTAGCAAAGAGTTTGGAGGTTTTCACTACAGTTTTGATTAACCTCTGTTTGCTTTGTTGTATGAACCCAGACAAATTAAGGTTAATCTTAACTGTGGTTAGTGAAAATAATCCAACTTGAAAAAAATTAATGAAGCTAGCTTGCTTCAACTAACTACAGACAGACTTAAGAACTGTTTTGGGTTCCAATCTCCTTTCAGTTGTGCCAAAGAAAGACGCACGCACAACTGGCTTGCTGAGATTTGTTCTCACAACTCTACATATGGTTTAGCATTGCAAGCAAATGTAGCTATTATAAAATAATTTATGAAATGGCACCAGTCACAAAGCATGTTGCAAGGAAAGCCAAGTCAACTAATGTATCCCATAATTCAAAACATGGCAAATTAGTTATAGGTGAAAATAACTGCATTATTTCATGGCAACTGCATCATAATGCTGCAGGCATAACATGGCAACTCCTTCTATAGAAACAACTTGTCATCTTACTTCGTGGATATAAAACAGTAAAATTTACTGCATACAAAAGCTCCCCCAAAAGGTAATGCAATGACTTCACAATAAGTTGCTTTGCAGTGAAACAGACCAAGAGGTAAAAATATCCTTTCTCTGCTGAAGTGGCTTCAAAATGCAGGTTTCTACCCTTAAACAAGATGAATTTTGACTTTGCTACTCATCAAAATGGAAAGTCCATAATGACATTACCATGATTTTCTTATTTGTTTCAGTACAAACGGGAACTTACACTCAAATGCTCCCCTGCCCCAGTGGCCTGGAAAAATCGTAAGCTGATCAAGAGCATGGGTCCTCAAACTATGGCCCAGGGGCTGGATCTGGCCCACCATGCCCATTTATCCGGCCCGCCATGCCCATTTGGACCAGCCATGTGTGCATCCGCGCACGGGCCCGCCACCTCCCACCTCACCCCGTGCATGTCTTTTTTTAAAAAATTTTTTGCATCTCCAAGCGAGCAAGCCCCTGCCTCGTGTGCCTGCTTCAAGGTGTGTGCCTGCCTGCGATTCGCTGTGTGCCCCACACCCTTACGCACCTCCTCCCCAGACCCTTACGCACCTCCTCCCCAGCCCTCGCACACCTCCAGCACCACCTTTCCAGTCCGCGCCCAGCACCGGCACCTTTCCACTGGCCTCTAGTGGAAACAAGTTTGAGGACCCCTGATCTAGAGGTTGGTGGATAATATTGTAATCTTGTACATGTCCATTAGAAGCACATCCCATTGAGTTCATTAGGGTCTTCTCCCAGGTAATTGAGAATAGAAGAATAGAAACTAAGTTTAGTTTTTTCTCCAGCTTCAAAGCATTTTTTTCATCCAAGGTGGGTGTAAGATAGACAGAAAGAACAAATTTGTAAAATACAAGCAGCTTAAGAACTTTTAAAACACTGCCTCAACATGTTGCTCTTGGGTGCAAAAAAGCACTGTAATGGTTGAAGTAGGTAAAGTAGGTGATCAAATCTATTTGGCAGAAACAGAAGAAGAAGAGCAAACGTATTCGGTTTGAGATAGCCTCTACAAGTTCAGTAGCAGCAAACAGCTGACTATTCTCACACAAAACTAATATTTACAATCTTTTTTTAACAGTGCTTTCTCCTCTGCACTGGCCAAGGAGTAGAGGAGTGTTGTGCTTCTCATGTTTCAGGCAACAAATGAATTCCTGTTCAATGGTCAGTTTAGTTACTCTTGTGAAAACAGTTCTGCCCAACCACCCCCATCCTTATTCAGACTTTGCTCTAAGGCTCTGAACATTAAGACAGGGAACATAATCTATAGCAGGTTATAATGGATATTTTGCAATTCCTATCCAATTTTCCCAAGCTTTAAACATTCTGTTTTTGCAAACAAGTACATAAATAGTGAATTCTTGAAACAAATTCAATTGCCTTTCCACAAGTATTATGAGATCCTTTTGCTGGTAATCAAATATTTTCCAAGCACAATATTTGCAGAATCCTGAGGCAGTTCTTTTTCTTCACTGTTACAAATAATTTAGTATTTATATATGCATATCAGCCCTGGACCTGGTTTGCACATAACAAGCACCCACCATTGAGTAAATTTGCCCATGGGGTTTCTTATCATGGCAGCCGCTGCCATTTTCATGCTGTGGTTGTGCCATGTCCTAGCTTGATATTTCATGCAAACCCAGCAAGGTTGAGTTGTTGGCGTGGCTAATAACGCAATAACCCATTCTCACTGATTTCACGTGTAATGGCAAGCTACAGTGCATTCTCACCACAGCTCAAATACTCAAAATGGCACCTGCCACCACAAAAAGAACTACACAGGGAAAGTCACCCACAGTGGTGTCTTCTTAGGCACGGAACAGACGTCTGTCTCCTTCTTTTACCAGGTGCTTTTTCTTTGAGGCACTGCAATGCTAGTCTTAGATCCTGTGCTGATTCTTGATTTTTTTTCCTATGGCCCTCAAGCATTCAGTTCAAACAAGAAAGTAATGAAATCGAAACTACTTAAATTAAGATGCAGAGAATTCTTAGAATACAGCAATTATGCGTTCCACAGCTATTGCTTAGCATGGGTTTTGTGCACGGCTACAGGCAAACTGGATGAAGCAAAACAGCTTTCCAAAGAATTCCATGAATACTCTGAAAACAAGGATGGCTAAACAAGGAGTGCTTTCCTCAAAGACAGAGCAGGCCAACCAAATAACTAAGACATATTATACACACACGTATGTGTATATGATTTAGTTTCAGTATGATCTTACTGAAACATGTGTCTTTAATTATTTTCCCACATTTTTCAAGCCCAACAATGATCTCAGGAAGGCAGGATGCCTGCAGTTTCAATCTTCTTAAGAAAATGGCATTTCAGAATACATGAACAAAGTCTTCTTTCTAAAAAGGAATCTTTATAATGGCTGCCAAATATGGCTGCCTAAATGACAGGCACACATTTCTAAGACTTGTATTTTTATAACTGCTGGAGATTGGGAGAGGGAGTCAAAGGAATGCGAGACCACCAAATGTGCAAATCCCGATTTCTTTGAAATAATACACAGAAATAGAGGCCAAATCCCACCTTCTGGTCTTGCTGACTATATCCAGCTCTTCATACTCATTCCCTTAGCACCCTAGACTAACACAGAGACAACAAGCTCAGCAACAACTTGGTTTTCATGAGATGTATTGTGGTGACAGAGACAAGAACATTTATTCCTCAGTATTCACCTAAGCAAACCCTTGGTTTTATATTCATGCAACATACCAGAGTTGCTAAATTCTGCTGTAGCTGCCCATCCCACCATATGGTACCATAAGCTAAATTGTTCATATCTTACCACCACCCAAGAAAATAGGTTGCTTCATTCACTCCTCTACAGAACAAACCAATCTTGTTCCTAAAAAGAGAATCTAGTAGCTAGTTGCTCACATCTTTCTCCCACACTTACAAATTAAAGCCCCCCCCCCCAAAAAAAACCCAACAGTGCTACTGACAAGCAGAAGCTACTCCTAAAATAGGAAGAACAAATCTAGCTACCATGTATTTGAATCATGACACAACTACTTAGCAACTTTAAGGAGAGGGGGGGGAATCATATGGCATATTATCAGGTTATATTTTTAGAAGCAAACGAACAACTGCCAAATACTGCACCCGTGTACTTTAGATCTATCTGCACACCAGATGTGGAGTTAAGAAATTCTCTAAACAATACCAGCCACAACCACCACCACTGCTCCACTCCAAGATGTTACTGCTCTTTACCATGCACAATTGAACCAAACCTGAGTTTTCTTTCTCTTTCTTTAACGAGCCATTAAAGTTTCTCCCCTTCTAGATTCTGTGAAGTTCTGGAATTGATCAAAATATGAAGGAACAGAATAAGAAGTAGACTGTGTAAAACAATGGGTAATTAACATTATGTTCTCATTTGTGCAGTGCTGCATGTATACTATTTATTATTAACATTTATATGCTGCCTTATTTAGTAAAAAGAAAAGCCATCAAGGTGATATACAAACACTTAAAGCAATAAAACCTTAAAACAGTACATTAAAAACAGTAAGCCTTAAAATATTAGAACTACACAATTTAGGGCACAATTCCAAGCATGTTTAGACTCAAATAAGTCCTATGGCTTTCAGCACCTCGGTCACAATGCCTGGTCCACCAGTTCTGTCCCTCTGACCTAACAGGGGCCTCCCACAGGCTTTTAGAATCTCAAGGACTGACTCCTACAGCATGTTCTAAATGGTGCTACCCTTGAAGCCATTCAGAAAACTGTAGCTAATACAAGATGCTACAGCTCACTGTGGTTTCATAGGTGTAGGAAAACAAAAAAGCATGTTTAGCATCTGCGAGGTCAGCTAACACTGGCAGCCAAGCTTGGTCTGCCTCATTCAACTGTTGTGTTGGAATTGGCATACCTCAGAAAGCCTCTCTCCACTTGCTTGTGCTCTTCCTATTCTCAGCCGCTGTCAAGGAAAGCATTTCAGGAAAGCAATCATTTCGGGTAGGCGGTAGAACTAACACCGGGCAGCACACAGTGTCTGCGTGTCTCTAACATTGTGGAATACCTCTTCCCACCGGTACATTTTTGTTCATCCCTGAGTTAAGGCAGATCTGTTGGCAAAGTTCTCAGAATAAGCAAAGTGGACTGTCTGGAAAGAATTTCACTGAGAACCCTACACCACAGTCATTGTTGTTCTACAGATGCAGCATGTGTAGCATGTTGTTGCAAGCCCTTGGACACATTTGGCATTTTGAAAAAGATCACTCAGCACCACCCCTAATTAAGTGTTGGAAAGGGTGGGGGTCAATCACAGAAACATTGAGAGTGCTTTCTCTGGCATCTCTTCCTCTATTTTCTTCCTACAGCTTTTTATTTCTATTCTTCCCTCCTAGGTGATATTTTCTTTGTCTTACTCACCTTTCTTTCCCTTTTTCCTTCTTTTTCTTTCTCTGTTTCTTCTCATCTTCCGTTCCTGTCTCTGATTTCTTCTTCACTTCCTTTTAGCTCCTCTTCCTCCCCCTATTCTGGTTTGTCCCCGATTTCCCATTCTCTCACACAGTTATGGAATCCCCCTCCCAGAAGAGGATTGGTTGGTACCTACATTGGTGACTTTAGGAGTCAGGTAAACAACTTCAAAGTAAAAATCCTAGGTTTAATTTTTTTTTTTTTTTTTTTTTTGGTAGCTCCTTGCATCACTGCATACTTTTGCATATTATTCTATTTATTTAATTGTATTTGTTGCACCAATACAGAGGTTTTAATATTCCAGAATACACAATTTAAGAGTCGGATATCATGTTTTATTATGTTAGTGAGTGATCCTATGTTCCCTAGACAGTGTCTGGGGATCCCAGATCCAAGGTCACAGACAATGCTCCAACTTCAGAGCTGGGAATCAGAGGCCCAACACCCATCCCTCACAGCAGGTATGGCCAGAACAGCCCAGTGGTTCAAGGGGTGGACAGGCAAGGAAGGAGACTGCAGATGCCAAGTTATGAGCAGTCCTGTGCCTTTTCCAGCCTCTTTCCTTCCCTTCTGAGACATTTCAGCACACCAGAAAATGCATGGTGTTGGGATGGGCAGGGGAGGATCAGCTCCGCCACTCCTCTTACTCTGCACTGGACAACCGTAAGCCTCCAAGTCTGACGACTTACAGCGATTACCACAAGGTGTGCCCTTACTGTATTTCATGGCTTTGCTTTGCGAACAAGCCCAGAAAGCTTGGCCAGTACAGAAGTGTAATAAATAAGTGTGTGTTACATGGAGAGTAGTAATACATCATGTGAGCCTCTATCTGCAACACAGGTGATGCAGATATACCAGTTCAGCCAGAAATAGGGCTCTATCACAACATCTGAAACAGAACCACTGCAGCATATGCTCTAATAAGATTACCCATTTTTAAGAAAGCAGCCAACCGTGACAGAACTGAGGGGCTGGAATGGGGATAAGGGAGAATATTGGCTAAGCATCTGCCTTCCATTTTATTGATAGCACATTCACCTCCTGCCCTTCATTCAAGCCATTCACAGCAGACGTAAGGTTACCCAATTTTACCGTCACAATGATGCCAAGGGAGGCTTTAACAAGACACAGTAAATGGGCCAAGGCCGTTCTGCAAGGTCACCCAGGTCTGATGTTTCATGCACAATAGCACCAAGTTAGCTGTTAGTGATTCCATTATTAAGACAGAGCTCGCTGTAAAACAAGATATGCTTTTAAAATAGGGAAGGGGAGAAGTAAACATGTTTCGAGTTTGCAACTGAGCAGTTCTAGCCTGAGGGTTCAACAACTACAACAAGCAAACATACATGAAGATTTATAGGAAAATCTGAGACAGTTGCCTAGACATAGCAGGCAACAGAGCTTTAAAAAAAAAAAGCCAAATGTAAGGCAGCAAGACTAGGGATTCAAAGTATAACCTCATGCCTTATTAAAACTTAATTCTGAGAATAATACGTTTCTTCTGTAAAAATGACTAAAGATTCCCACAGAACATTCCAATGACTCTTTCCCAAAGTTACAGGGTCTTCTTGTATGCTTGCAGTCACAAAATTCTCTAAGGAATAATAAAAGGGTTCTTTTGTTCACATTTAAATTAGCCTTGAAATCATCAATGAGGGGGTGTTCATACATCTCCACGCCAGTGTGTAGTGTTCCTTTCTACTAAGCCTCTGAGGAACCCCACAGTTCCCACTACCACTATGAGAGTAACACAGCACAATTGTTACCCATCTTCTACACTTACTGATGCCTACCAGGCTCCTGTTGGATCAGGCCCAATTTCATCACATCCTATAACTAGTCCTGAAAGTTTATGAGCAAGGCTTGCTTGTTCTCAAAGAAATAGATGCAGTGGAACAACAACTGAGATTATACACTGAACATGGGTTGTTGTGGAATCACAGCCTGTTAAAACATAGGTTAGCATTACACGTGAACCCTAAGCTATAGTTTAACTATGGGCTGTCAACCACAAGCAACTCAGGAAAAGAACCTATGATTTCTTGTTTGTGAATGCTGGGTTGTTTGTCATAAATGATCCATATTTAAGCTATAGTACAGGGTTTGCTTATCATTCAAGACTCAATGACAACTCATACTCATCCAGTACTCTGGACTGTTGATATGTGGGAACCAAACATCTGGCCATCAGACACTGCACATGGAAACACCACAGCTAACTGCAGTTGATCAACTTTTCTTCCTTGACAATTCACCAACTTCTCCTCAATACACTGGATGATGCTTATTAGTCATCACTGACAGAAACAGAGTAAGCCTTTTAATGTTGTCTTTCAAACCCAATCATTGCTTTTGACCCTAAGAAAACCCAGCACCTGCTCTGATAAGGAGCATAACTGGCATGATTCCACCAACCTACCCTTCCACTTTCCACTGTTCTGCTGGAGTCAGCTAAGCAAATAACTCATTGTGGAAAATATATTGCAGGCAGGCAGGCAGGCAGAATTTCCTACTAGGCTTGGGAAATCTGGGTGTCAATTTGCATGCTATCTATATATTTGTTAGATTTATCATATTTTTGGGTACTACAGGAGCATCCTATCCTGTTACTGTCTGCCAACAATTCAGAAACCAGGCAAAAAGTCAAGACTACAGCTCTAGCAACAATCCTATGCACACTTATCTGGGCAAAAGCTCTACTAATGGGTCATTCTGAAAACACACTGAAAATAGAAGGCAGCTAGTAAGTAATGCAGAAGAGCAGGTGCAATTAAAGGTTTCCTGGAAAGGGCTACATTCAGAAGGTTGTACATGCATATACTTGTCAATAGTTGTTTTAATTGTCCTTTTAAAAATGGTAAGTCGTCCTGAGATCTTGTATAATAGGATGGCATACAAAAGCTTTTAATAAATAAATAAATAAATAAATAAATTAGTAAATTTCGAAGAGGCTGATAACTTTTAAGATCAGCTGTTCTCTTTCTCAGGCTTGACTATCTACAGCAATGTTATTCTTTCTACTGCAATCCTATACACATTTAGTCAGGAGCAAGTGCCACTGAATTCAGTAAGACCTAACTTTGCCAATAACTCCATTTTTAGTCTGGGAACAAAAACTGCATGCATTGGGTACACACACACACACATCTTGAACACAATATTTCATTGAAATACCGAGTGTAGCTATAACCCGTATATAGAAGCAAGTGCTCCAGAAATGCAGCTGATACTGGGGAATACCTAAATGTAACTGAAAACAAGAGTGGGAAAAGGAAAGATACTAGGCAGCTCTGCTTGATTTTCTTACAGAACCACTACAGTTTCTTTGGATCCAGCACACAGAGTACATAAAATGTCAGTTCATCCTAAAGTACTGTTTGAAAGGCAAAAAAAAAAAAAAAAAGAACTCTTGATAAATCAGAGAGATGTCATTTTCTTTGCCTGCTTCTTTTATAAATAAATTTAGCAATAAATAACAAAGAAACCTAAACACTATCTGAAACTACTATGAACCCAAAAGGGCCTGTGTACTTTTGCATTTTATTCAGGATGCTTGCCTTGCTGTTCTCATCACACATCATCACCTTCAAGCTGAAATGTCAAAGAACCTTTTTTCCATTACCTGTATAGAAACCAGTGGCCAAAGGAATTACAGTAACATTGCAGAACCCACAATGTTGCCTCAAGACCACCAAATAAAGCATATAATATTCTCACAGCCTGCTCATGGAAGGAAGGGGGGAGGAGGAGGGTGCACACATGCACCACCACTACCACAGCAGATTTCTGAAAGATATTGGGATGGGGGAGGCGGTAAGAAAGCAAAACACTAAGAGTTGCAAAAGAAGGTACTTGCAAGTTTGCATGTTCTAACAGAACTTTACAGTAAGATGATTGCAGCTCTTAAAATCATAACATCTATGCAGTCTATTTCATTTTTGACTCCTCCTGTCCCAAAGGTTCAGGGAAGAAAACGTACCAGTATGTTATTTTCCACTTCTGCTCAGTTCCCCAGTTTTCTCTATTATCCTGATGTGGTGATAAAGACAGGTGAGTCTCTCAGTAAGTGTTGATAGGGTTCTTTGTTTTTTAGAATCTTTCTGTGTTTGTGCAACTGTACATTTGTACTCCTGTTCCTTACACCTGGGCCAGACATCGCCTGCTGGGCCAGACACGCTGCAATCCCAGAGGAGTTGCAGTCATCCACTAGCCTAAGCTTTTTGAACAGTTGCTTTCACCCAAGCACAATCTATGGAGCAAAATGAAGGGTACAAGCCACAGTTTGATGCTCATTTTGCATGCAATTAAAGGTCCCATATTCCATCCCTGCTATTTCCAGTGAAAAAGGTTTGCAGAGGCAAGGGTGGGAGGAAGCAATGCTTCGGGCCTTGAAGTACGCAACTCAGAACCCTAACTGCTATTTGGGGATGAAAGAACTTGTAGTGTGACTAGAGATATGAAGGCTTGGAGAAAAGGGCAGGAAAAACTGGGAGAAGGAAACATCAAAAAGAAATATTTCTCCAAAAATTTCAGGGATTCTCTCTTCCTCTATCTCTGTACATGCATGTTTCTGGATTGGCCATGTTTAACTCCAACACATCTGGAGGGGACCAGACTGTCAAAAGTTCAGTTGCTTCCTCTCTAAGGAGACTCGATGACCTACATCTGACTTGGTCTAAGGCAGCTTCATATGTTAAACGGAGATGCTGCTCCTAGGAGTTGCAAAGAAAATGCACTTGGATACAATGCCTGTGTCACTCCCAAGATTTGTACAGCATACTTAATTCTGCTGCCTCTAGTTATGTTGCTTACTTTTAAAAGAGATAAATTTGGCTGTTAGCATCCTTATGAGAAGAGAACTGTTTATATGAAAATTCACAGACTAGGAACATTCAACCAATTCAAGCTCCTGACTTTCTTTTTCACTGCTGACACCCTGGGTGATACAGACCAGGGACAGCCCAGGCGAGAAATTACCGTCATTCGAGGTGTAATGACTTCTAAAATCAGGCACAGAAACAAGAGCAATTATATCCTGTTGTACCACTTCTCACTCTTCTGAAACAGCACCACAGCAAGTCAGAAATGATGAATGAAATCGCCAGAACTACATCATTTATGGTTTGCTCCTGAAATAAATAAATAAATAGGCTTGGGTCCAGAGTAATATGAGCAGAGTTCTACTTGGAAATGGGAAAACGCCATTGCACACCTCCTTGCAGGAGCCCATGTGAGCACCGAGTGTTGGATGAACCCCTAACATGAAATGTGCCAGAGGGAACTGCAGCTGGGGACAGGAAAATGGCTAAGAATGGGTGGCTTTAGCCTTGCACACTGTTCAGATCACAGCAATTTTTTTTGAAAAATGGTTATTGTAACATACTTCACCTCCATCCTATCACTGCTTAATACACAGTACAGAATTAGGGGACTTGCAAAGAACACGTAAATAATCATTTAGTCCAGTTAGAATAGTTGTGCACTCAAGACAGTCCCTGGCTAAGATCCAAAGTCAACACACGTGCCCCAGACTTTTTCAACCCCACCCCCCTTCTGCCTTTATGCAGCTCCTAAAGCACAGGCAAGCATAAGGGGCTGCAGTCAGAAATTTAAACTGCCAGAGCTCCCATTCAGATATATAGCATGCCTACCATTGAGCAGCACTGAGTTACTGTTTTCTCTCTTTCTCTCCCCTACACCAGCCTATTTTAAGATAGCATATTCATACAAAAAAGTAAGCTCCTCTCCCCCAACTTTTCCCTCTCGGTGTCTGCATCTGGAAAGCACTAAATTCTTTGCTTAATGCTTCTCCAGCTCCTTTTTTTCTTGGACCATCAGCAGAAGTCTATATATTCTCAGCTTATGACGATTTTTCCATATGTGGCACCACTCCACAGTCAGACAAAGAGCTGACTGGTAGTTTTATGGCAGCAGAGTTTAATGGGGGAAGGAGGCAAAGAGAGAGAGAGAGAGAGAGAGAGAGAGAGAGAGAGAGAGAGAGAGAGAGCGCGCTTTCACTTCCCCAACCAAATTAACACTCTAGGCCAACACCTAGTTGGTGCATTATTCATAGGAGAGAGACTAGAAAAATAATAACCTTTGCTATGCAAAAGGCAGCAGGCAAAAGGCATGTGACAAATGACTTGCACCTTCCTCATGTCAGCCCTTCTTTAAAACACTTTTGCATAAAGGAACCTTCCTTGAAACACCTTTGTATAAAGACAGGCACAGCATTTCTCCTATGAAAAAGCAACAACACTCGAGTATTTTCTTCCTCTTTGGTTATTTGAATGTAGTGTTGTTGTCAAAGAATCACAGAATAATAGTAATTGGAAGGAGTCATGAAGGCCATTGGGTCCAACCCCCTGCTGTTGCAAATTTGATTATCTTTCCTTGTACTTCCTCATCTAAATCATTAATACAGGTGTTGGTGAGCACTAGGCCTAGGACTGCACCCTGTGGCACCCCACTAGTTACATCAATCCAGATTGAGAAGGTATGTGATCAGCATGTTTTGTGCCCAATTTAGCAGCCAATTTTGGATCCACCAAATAGTTTCTCTATCAAGTCCACTTTTTGCTAATTTGCTTATCAGGATGTCATGAGGCACTATGTCGAAAGCTTCGTTAAGGTTGAGGTAGATTTTGTCCACAGTGTTCCCTCTGTCCATTTGGGAGGTTACCCAGTCAAAAAACAAGATTAAATTAGTCTGACAGGTTTTAGTTTTGATAAATCCACGTTCGCTTTTATTAATCACTGCATTTTCTTCAAGGTGCTCACAGACTGATTTTTTCAGTAATTTGCTCCAGAATTTTTCCTGGGATTGATGTCAGACTAACTGGTCTGTCCTTTCCAGGATCATCTTTCCCCGCTTTTTGAAGATGAGAACATTAGCCCTTCTTCAGTCATATGACACTTCTCCTCTTCAAGATTTATTGAAGGAAATAGTCAGTGGATCTGACAGTTCCTCCACTACCTCTTTTATGACTCTGGGATGGAGATCATTGGGCCCTGGAGATCTGAACATGTTTATTCCATCCACAAATTCCTTAAAAAGTTGTCTGTCAATCTTGGCCTGCCATCCTCTCACTTTCATCTTGTAATTCCTCTTGGTTGTAGATTTATTTGTGGGAGAAAACTGAGGCAAAGAAAGAATTAAGCACCTCTTTTCCTTGCCGTTTGTTATCACTCTGCCATCTACTTAAGTAGCTGGAGACCCTTCTCTTTCACATGTCTTTTATTTTGGATGCATCTGAAGAAGGCTTTCTTGCTGTTCTTAGCATCCCTTGATAGTCTCAGTTTATTTCCTGTTTTAGCCTTCCTGGTGCCACCCCTGCAACAAATTCTTGCTATCCTGCTTCCACCTCCTGTACATGTTCTTTATATCTTTCAGGGTGTCACTTAACTTTTTGCAGAGCCACATGGGCTTCCTATGTTGTCTTCTACACTTTTGTTGTTGTTGTTGGAGTCATTTGTAGTTGGGCTTGGAGACTCTTCTTTTTCAAGGCTGCCCACCCCTCTTGGACTCCATTTCCTTTAAGAGTGAGTTGCCACCTCACTTATAATTTTTCTGAGTTCATTAAAGTTGGCTTTCTTGAAGTCCAGGATACGTGTCTGGCTGCAGTCAACCTTTGTCTCCATTATAATTGAGAATTCACATATTGCATAGTCACTTTCTCCCAGAGTTCCCATGGAAGCTATTTTGTCCACTTGGTCATCCCTGTTTGTTACTATTAGATCAAGGATAGCTGATCCTTTTATTTCTCTCTCTCTCTCTCTTCTGCTGGAGGAAGTTGTCAGCAATGCATGTCAGGAATCTCTTGGAGGGGGCATGTTTGGCAGAAATTGTCTCCCAGCATATATTGGGAAACTGTAGTCCCCCAAGATAACTACATCATTCTTGAAAACTCTGGCAAGTTGCTTTTCAAAGGTTGCATCCTTGTCCTCTTTTTGACTGAGTGGTCAATAATAAATGTCAGTAAGTTTTTCTTATATTTTTTGCTCCCTTTAAATTAAGCCAGATGCTTTCAATGGGGCTACTAAGTTCTTATTCTTGTGTTTCAGTGTAAGTATGTGTCTCTTATGTATAGTACAACTCCACCTCCTTTTTTGTCCTTTCTATTTTTCTTGAGCTGGTTATATCCATCAGTTGTAGAGTTCCAGTCATGTGAGTCACCCCACCATTCTCACTGGTCTCTTCCTCAAGTAACTTAAAATGGTTTGAGAATCCTGCTGCTTCCACTGGTACAGAGCGCCTTCTAGTTCTTCTGCATCTAACTGTCACCCTGTTCCAGGGAGTTTCCTCATTTTCTCTTTCCTTGGGGTTCTCTTCTTCTGCCTCAGCTTGTTGATGCACTTCTTGCTTCTAGACCAGACTTTGGTGTTGCAGCTCCACCACTCTGAAGACTCTTCACGTTCTTTCATTACTTTGAGGAAAGACACTCGCTGTTCCAGTGCTCTCACCTTTTGTTGTAACAGGGCCTCTAGCTCGCCCTTGTTGCATGTGCAGGCCATGTTGCCCTCGGGTAAGAAAAGCAGCACTGCACAGTTGCTGCAGGTCACCACCACTGGGGAGTCTTTCTTGTTGGGGCCCATTGCAACGACTACTGCTTTCTCCTCTCTTTACTAAAGGTCAACAACACAGTCCTACTGGTAAATGGGAGTGCCTTACATGGAGGAAATACAAATGTGTGTGGGGGCGGGGAGGATTAAGGGGAAAGAAAGCAGAGAGAAGAAGGGAGGGGGATGTTAGGAACCTTCCTCTTGACCTCCCATGCCAACTTCCACTACCAATCTCCTATTTGCTCTCCCTGTTCACTTGCCCTGGGAGCTTGCTCCCTGGGAGCTTGGCTGATTCTCACCTAGAGGCCCTAGACCAGCTGGGGCAGCTTGCTCTGCTCTGCTCAGAGTCAGGAACCAGAATGAATCACCCCACCCACACAACTGCTGCTAGCTGATCAGGCCACTGCCCTTCAGTTAATCAGCAAGCAGCTAATCTGTAACTTCCCTTTAACTGTTTCGTAGAAAACAAACGCCTAAACAAAAGACATTAGTTTGCTGGGATAATGCAGACCTGCCTCGGCCTTGCCTCTTCCTGCCTCTGTCTCCTCTGCCATCAAACTCCTGTTTGCTCTCATCCTTCGCTCGCTCCCTGGGAGCTTGGTTGTTTGTCTCCCAAAGGCCCTAGATGAGCTGGGGCAGCTTGCTCTGCTCTGCTCAGAGTCAGGAACAAGAATGTTGTCGTTGTTGCTCAAAGTGAGGACAGGCTTTCAGTTCTCTCTCGCACTTTTGTTGGTAGTGGCTCGCAACTGTCACTGCAAATCTTGCCTGCTGTTTTGGATCCAGTGATTGAGGATCTATTGTGACAGGCCAAGAGCCAAAACTCTGATCTTCCTGCCAAGCGGGCAAACAGTGCCAGGTATCCTATGAAGCCCTCCTGACAAAAATTGCACAGCCACCTGGCTGGAATTGGAGGGTTAATGTTAACTGCCAGCTCTGGCTCCAAGGAGGCCAGCAAAGAGTCCAGCGCAGGGTTGTCACAGGGGGAGGGGAGCAGAAAGAGGCAGCAGCTGTTGCGAGTGCATATGCTTCCAATCTGAAAGGCTATGAGCAGGAATTGTGTCACAGCAAGATCAACACAGGGGAAGGAGGCACATGGCTTTAAAGGGGGTTCGGAAAAGTTGTATGTTCTCCCTGTACTGCAAAGGAAAGAGCAGCTTCTAAGACATCATATCCTCTTATACGAGTGTGTTAAAAGCTTCTCTTGAAATGTGTGATTTCTTAACAGTATAGTTGGTTTGGAATGCGTGCTTTCTAAAGCCAGCTTGAGTGCCATTTTCTGGTGGAAAAAAGAGAAAGACAGTAATACTCAGTAATACTTGTTTACAACACTTATATCCCAGCTTTCTTCCACCCTGGAACATAAGGCAGATCCCCAGCAGTCTCCCACCCAGGCAATGACCAGATCAAGTCCAGTTTAGCTTAGGCTAGCTAGGTGGGCTAAATCACATGCCCTGGAAGACTGGCATACCATTTCTCTAGAGCATATTACACTGAAGGAGCTCATCACAGATCACAACAGAAGCAAATACAACCATGATGCCAAAAATACTCCATAAGATGGTTGAAACAAATCCTTTGATGCTACTTTTGGTGGTCTGCTTGCTTTGGGAACAATCTGACAATTGGCTTGCCCGCTGTTTGTTGTCCTAAAGCCATTTGCTGGTGTTTCCCTGCAGAGTATCCGTAACAAACCTTCACATTTTTATGTACCTGTTCTCAATCAAAACACAACAGAAATTCATATCTATTCAGTTTCCATGCTTGAAGATTTCTCAGGTCACCCAAATTTGAGGAAATAATGGCCTATGTGCTACTTAGAATCATAGAATAGTGGAGTTGGGAGGGGCCATCGATCCCAACCCCCTGCTGTTGCAGGACACCATTTTACACCATCCCACTCAGACGGCTGTCCAGTTTCTTTTTTAATGTCTCTAGTGTGAGAGAGTGCACCACCTCTCTTGGCAGCTGGTTCCAGTGTTGTACTGTTCTGACAGTGAAGAAGCTTTTCCTGATGTCCAGCCTGAATATGGGTTGTTGCAGCTTGAACTGATTTCTTTGTAAGCAAAAAGGAAAATACTGTATGCATTCAGATGGTCATGGTTATCATGAGAAAAATTAAGCTCAATTCTCCTCAGGACCACTTTCCTGGTCCTGTGGCTTTGCCATGCATAAATCCAGAAGCTTCTGGTTCCATCCTACATGAATAACAATTATCTTAATCCTAACCCTAAACTGCCATTTATTTTCACTAAAGTTTGTTGAAACAAATCAGTCCCCTTGCTCATGGTTTAGAACTGGCTTGTTTTCCACAAACTTAGGGTTTTAATAGCAACCCCACTGTAGAGTTTGGATAACATGACAAGTTGCAGCTACTGTAAGTAAAAAGCTCCTGAACTGCTTACAGCTTCAGTTGAAGGGGAGGTGAGCCCAACTACAAGGGAAAGTTAGGCTAATTTCCTTCATGATAAACACTGGTATATCATAACACCCAAATGCAGCCAGTGTATTGCATCCTTTTTTTTAATTGACCATACATTTATGTTTAAGTCAGCAGTGTGATGCTGTGGTTAAGAGGGCGAACGCCACCCTTGGTTGCATAGCCAGAAGTATGGCTTCTAGATCAAGAGAGGTATTACTACCACTCTACACGACTC
>NW_025336598.1:37795094-37820553 GCF_004798865.1 Varanus komodoensis
AGCGCCTTCCTTCAGCTTCGGCTGAAGGAAGGCGCTCCTCGCCACCGCTGTCACCTGAGCTTCCAAAGAAAGCTCCGGGTCGAGGAGTACTCCTAAGCTGTGGACCTTGTCCCTAAGAGGGAGTGTTGCACCATTCAGGACCAGGTCAAATCCACCCTCTCCGAAGCCCGATCCGCCAACCAACAGGACCTCCGTCTTGTCTGGATTGAGTTTCAGTTTATTGGCCCTCATCCATTCCACTGTTATGCCTGAACAGTCATGCTATGCTTTGAGTGAGTCCTTCAAGTCAGGCTTCGAGATTGATTTCGTCTCGGCCATGAAGACATAACTGTGGACTATGACTGGATCACATTATGGTTATGTTAGCTCACTGGTCTAGAATCTCAGGCCTGAGGGGCAGTTTTGACCCATCCTACCCAGATGGTTTCCCTGGGTCCGGTCCCCTTTCCTCTGATCGCTGTTCATTTGGTGGTTTCCCAGCCTCTCCTTAGGTTTAGGGATTCACTGTAAGTGTGTTATGTTAAAGCATGCTGGTTAATTTGGCTCTACCACTTTTGCCCTTCTCACCACTGGAATGTACCATTCCTCAAAGAGCTTCTCCAAAATGGATTGCAGCCTTGTAGTGTGCTGGTAGAGAAGGAAAGGGCGTAAGGAGGAAGGAAGGAATGCATGAACATAAAGGTCTAAACCATGGTTTGGAGGATCAGAAATAGAATATCTGAATGCAGCCAGTATGTGCCATGAATAACCTTGCTATTGCTTTTTTTTTTTTTTTTTGCAGGCACGCAGAACAGAAGTATTACGAAAGCTTAAAATAAATGCTGGGATCTTTAAGGTTCTTAATTAGGGTATAGCATTCCATAACTGGCTAAAGTCTTTGTTTTTTCCACAACATTTGCACATGTTCAATTCAGAATTCTCCCACTTGTCTAGTGGCTGCAATCTGATATAACTCAACAAAATTGGTGGGATGAATTGAGTATCCTTTTACTCTAGCAACAATTTCTCATCGTCTTTTTAAAAAAGTGGTTTGTATATACAATATGTATGCTAATCCAACTGAATATTTTAATAACTGTTGCTCAGAAGTGAAATTTTAGGCACAAGTGTAACATCAGGAGCTATATGAAAGTTTAGCTGCAGGTCTGTCTTTGCACCTGCTACATAGAAGTAGTAACTCAGATAGGACATTCCAGATAGGACATGCCAGAAGGTTTCATGTCACAGATAGGACATGCCAGAAGGTTTCATTCATAGGGTCACCTTTAGTCAGAGATGACTTGATGGCACCTAACAACAACAAAAACCAAAAATAGATTGCATGTGGAACATGCCAAGAGCAGTGGGATAGAGGGTGGCATTGGTCTAAATGACTAATAGATAAATAAGGACTTTGTTTCTTCTACATGCAAAAGTTTGTTGACACTTGCCTTTTTGTTTCCTAGAGTAATTACATTTGATTTTGAATTACAGTCAGTACATTATCAGCTCCCCCGCCACACACACACAGTTTGTATTGCAAATAATACCCTTGTTCCAGTTGGGAAAGATGGAATGTTCTACAAAATCTAGCTTCTGCCGAAACACACACATGCACACACAAACAAAAACAATTTGCCCCTCCCCAGTTATGTATTTGTTTTGTCCAAGCATCTGAAATTGTTATTCCATGAACTATTTGCACAAACTTTACATTGATGGGGGCCCAACAGTAGTCATACCAGCTATAAGCTGGTATTTGCTAATAGGAAGCCATGTCAAGAAAATTATTTTCCGTTAGTGAGAGTATTCCCATTTAGGTTGCTGCCTAAATTTGATGTCAGAAGTTAATAAAATCATTTGGCTGGGTTTATAGTCGCTTATGCAATGAAGCTAGTCAGTAAGAATGCCTGGAGGCTTTTCTGAGTATGAATCGTCCAACAAGGGAGATCATCTTTCAGAGCTGATAACAAAACCGTAGTGCACTCCAAGATACAAGGGTGGAAGGAACTTTCCTGGGTCTGACTGATTTTCTATAAATTTTCTGCACTCCTGGGTAGGGAGTGCAGGATGAACTTTGTCATGCTTTTCCACCCCAAAAGCTTTTATTTTTAGCACCTTGTTTCCTAGCAGGGCTTATATACAGTCTTGGAGCCCCACTGGGAGAAAAACAAGTTCAGACAGGCATCAGAAGGACTTCTTGGAGGAGTCCTTGCCCACATTGTGCTTTAAAATAGCTCCTTCCCCACCTTGTGTGGTTTCAGCAGCAGATTCCTGTATGTATGAGCCTGCCATCATATTCAGTCCAGCTCTTAAGGATAGCAATGTGAGGATCATCCATATAGCAGTCATTCGCTGTGGTCTCCAGGCAGGGCTAGGAAAGACCTCTTCCTGAAAACCAGGAGAGCAGGTGCTAGACATGCAGCTAGATGAACCCATAGTCTGCTGAATATGAGGCACTCTTTTCTTCTTGCTGCTAGCTTTTTCGTTTGTAACATGACTAATACTGTCCATGGGGGAGTTTGGTTTGGGGACCAAAGATTAAAAGCCAAGGGGAAAAGCATATAAGACATGTTCTTAACTATGAGTAGCTGATAAACAGCACAAGACAGGAGGAAGAAGCTTAGATGAGATGAGGATGGTAATACAGAGCTCCGGAAAGAATGCTAGCCAAGTTCCTGAGCAGTTCTTGTATGAGGATTTGCATCACTTAATTCGTGGAGAACAAGAGAGCACCCTCACCTTCCTGAATTCTGGAGAAATATACCTAGCTCTCTTTTTTGTTGACAGAACTGCTTGTTCAGTCTTTGGTATTTAAAAGAGAGTAGGATCAACTTGGCTTTTTGCCTCACATGTTTTAAAGTTCTGCTAGATTGCTTTAAAAAGTTCATTCATTAGCTACATGCCCCTTCTTGTTGTAAAAGAGCTGAGAAGAAAAAGCAAATAAAAATAAAAAACCCCATTCATTTGCTGATGATGTAATCAGAATCTGAAAAATAAAACGATGTAAAGTTCAGCAAGACCATGTAGGGCAGCAGTTTTGCTGAATCTGCTAATGCTTGCTAAAGGAGTAGGTTATTGCATTGGTGTAATGATCTAAGTTGGTTAAAGATTAAAGGCTTGGTTTGGGATATGCAGGTTATCACATAAAACTTGAAAGGGAAAGTGGAAATGTCTGCAGCTGTATCACAATGGCCAGGGCTGTACAAAGACTGTAGCAGTTTCCTTGCAGCCTCGTATCCTACCTGAGGAAATCACAGCAGCAAGGTAGAGACAGCAGATTCTGAATCAGCCATATAGATGAAAGCATTTCAGGTGTTTAAAGGGCTGTGCATAAGATAGAATGAGAAGAATAAGAAAGTAAAGATCTCCAGTCCTGTCCCATTGTATCTAGTCCAGCAAGTGTGGCAGGACAATTTGACTCCCGTTGCACCATTGTGGAATGTACTTGCAGTGGGTTGAATGTTTCACCTGAAGGCTTGACTCAAAAATGGACTGATTGCAGAGTGCCAGGGAAATCTTAGGTCCAAATCTGCAGCCTCCATATTTCCCTGTAGTTTCTCTCCTGCCATGTTTGAGAATGAATTAAATGTTTTTCACTGAAAATTAGTGGACATTTATCTTGCAAGTCTTTTAAAGTAATTTTTGGTTCTCCATGCATTTGTGTGTACCTGTTATTTCTCTCTCTCATTAAATCTATATAGCAGAGATGTTAAAAGCAAAATGAGTTATTAGCTGAGGTATTGTTGTCTTTCCAGCCAATTAGGGATTTCTGTGACTGTCGCTCTCAGCCTTTCTTTTGCAGTGGCAGGCTAATTCTCCCTATTTATTTTTTAAATATGTTCTGTTGTCTTTGTAGAATTGGGAACTGTCATCTGAAATCCTAAATATTGGAAGCAAAATATATAAGAATATGTTTTTCTGTGAGAGGACTTTGCCAAGGCTAATTGCCTCTTGGGGCCCAAAAGGGGAAAAGAACATCCTTAATCACTCCTTGGGGGAAAAAATTGTTTCCATGGCTGTTGGTTTAGCAAGGCAAATGGCTCTTGACCAGCATGGTTCCACTTCATTTGGGGTGTGGAAGTAAAGGCAATAGCATGAAGGTAATGGGCCATCTTTTTCAGAGATTAGAAAGGAGTGAAGACAAAGATGCCAGATTATATCAAGACTGGAATGGGTTCTGTATCTGTATAAATATTGAGAGCTACCTGGTAGGGCAAGAAGGTCTGACAGGTATTTGTTGGGCAAAACAGAGCTGTAGCTAGAAGACCGATGTGGATCCTGGAGCTCAAGGAGAGTGTGAATGGGTGGTATAATCCATGAAAAATAGTTACACACTGTACAAAATGTCTTATCTTGGCTGATGTAGTCACCATTGACCATTGGATCAAACTTGATACTTTAGAAGAAAGCAACCCTCTTTTTGCTTTGCAGACTTCTGGTTTCTACTGGGCTCTAAGAGCCTTTTCTCTTGATTTGCGGGGCTTGATGCATGTAATTGAGGGAATGGACTAGATGGCCCATATGGTTCCCATAGAGTAGGACATGATACGAGGACACATGTTTTCCTGAATCTCCTGGTGTGAGTCAGTGCAATGATGACCCCTTGTATGCCACCTTGGGTTTCATGTTCGAAGCAGTGCAGGGTATAAATGTACTAACATCAGTGAATCCACTTCAGTGCCTTGGTATATAATTTGAAGGGGCAGGGACCAGATGAGCAGTGTCTTTGTGTGGTTCCCAGATGTTGTTTCTATTGCTGCCAATAAATTTGACAGCATGTATAAGATGTCAATATTTTTCACATGTAAAGCACCTTAGGAAATAAATATTTATTAATGTCTGTTGCACAAATGCCAAATGATAATTCAGGCTTCCTGTCTCTTTGAGTCATTATTGCTCTGTTAGCCAAAGGCTGGGTGTGTTAACTGCATAGAATGCAGAAGAAGTCACACGCAGGCCAGCGTCTGGGTGGGCCTTGTAAGTACTCAGGAACTCTTGTCTGAAATGAAGTCCAGATTGTTTTGGTGCATTTTTCTGTGTCTGAAGCTGGAGACTATGTGCAAGAATCATAAGGTCCAACATTAGCAGGACGGAGAGTTCTTTTTGCTAGTGTCTATCTGAAGCTAGAAGCTTAGTTGCATATAATTAGGCTGTACAAGCTTTGCCGAATCTATTGCATCTGCATTTGCAGATTGTCCAGTGCCTTTCATTCTCTCATCTACCCATTGACGGACTTGGATTTTTAAAATTAGAATTTCATTCTATTTCTGCTAATCTGCATTAGTGTTGTTAAGCACTCGTGCAGGTGTGTTTATCTGCATTAGTTAATGCAAGGTAGCGCTAATGGGCATTAACTCATCAGGATTTGAACATTTTTGCAAATCCTGATGAGCTGATGACACCCAGCTCTACCTCTCTTTTTCAACTAACCCAGGTGAGGCAGTGGCTGTACTGAACCGGTGCCTGGCCGAGGTAATGGGCTGGATGAGGGCCAATAAACTGAGACTTCGTCCAGATAAGACGGAGGTTCTGATGGTGGGTGACTTGAGCTCTGGGTAAGTGACTTGGGCCTTGCCCTGGATGGGGTTGCACTCCCTCTAAAGGATAGAGTCCGCAGCTTGGGAGTGCTCCTCGACCCGGAGCTATCCTTGGAAGCCCAAGTGACAGCGGTGGTGAGGAGCGCTTTCCTTCAGCTTTGGCTAATCCATCAGCTGCATCCCTATCTGGAGGAAGATTGCCTAGCAACAGTAACACATGCATTTGCTACTTCCCGGTTGGTTCTGTAACGCGCTTTACTTGGGGCTGCCCTTGAAGACAGTCCGGATACTTCAGGTGATGCAAAACAGAGCTGCCAGGATGCTGTCGGGGACTGGGCATTATTCTCATATAACCCCAGTCCTCTGTCAGCTCCATTGGCTTCCCATAGAAGTCCAGGCTCAGTTCAAGGTGCTGGTTATTACCTATAAAGCTCTAAATGGCTTGAGACCAGGATACCTAAAGGAACGCCTTCTTCCCTATTTGCCCTCCCTCCCCCTGAGATGGGCAGCAGAAGCCCTCCTCCGGGAACCCTGTGAAAGATATTAGGAGACAGAGTACTCGGAGGAGGGCCTTCTCTGCAGTGGCGCCCTGTCTGTGGAATGCGCTCCCCAGAGAGGTCCTCCTTGCGCCATCATTATATGTTTTTCAGCACCAGGTTACGACCTTTTTATTTAATCAATATTTTAACAAGTTTTATTATTGAATTTTATTACCATATTTTAATTGCAGCAAGAGTGGGTCATTAGTTTATTTATGTCATACTTTTATGTATAGGTATTTTATTTGTGTAAGCTGTCCTGAGGCTCTCGCAAAGGATGGCATTCAATTATCTTACATACATACATACATACATACATTTTGGTGTGTCATGAACTAGCACAAAAATTGATCTGCAAGTCTGCAGAATCTATGCACTCAATTAATAGAAACCTGGTTTGAATCTGCTCTGCATTTCTCCAGCATCTCTGTGTATGTAATGCAATACAGGAGAGCTGCCACTGGGGTTTCCTGTTAGAATCTGCACAGCAGTGCAACTCCCCATGGGGCAGAGGAGGTTCACCTTGCAAGTACTTGCATAATTGGTATCAGATCTGTAGGCACTTGCAACAATTAGAACCTGTGTAATCATGAAGAGCAGCTGGAAGCCACAGGAAACTATAGAAAAGGCCACTCAGTGCTGCCTAGCTTTGCCACAGCAACATGAGTCCTTTTGGGGTTGCTTGGTGTTCCTGATCTAATATCTTCAGTCCTGCAGCATTATGCTCAATGTCTGGGGCCTTCTTCCAAGTGCCAACTCCAAGGGAAGTACGGAGAGTAGCAACGGGGGGGGGGGACTTTTTCAGTGGCCCCCTCCCCCCAATCTATGGAATAATCACTGCACTGTGGCCTGGCTCATTTTTTATTTTATTTTTTATTTGGGTGCTAGATTAGGATGGCCTTCTTTTCTGAGGCTTTAAGGACTAAGTTGGCCATCAGGGGCTTGAGGGGGGTCATCATTATTTGCAGAGTCACTCTTTTTTATCATTCTTTGTATTGTTTATATCATCTGCTTTTAGTGGTTTTAAATGTTTTAATCTTTTTCTGAGATTTTATTATCATTTGTTTTATGGATTGTGTAAACCACCCAGAGAGCTTTGGCTATGGGCTAGTATAGAAATGATATTAATGATGCTGCTGATGATATTTTTCATTCATGTTTTAACTCCTGCCAGTTCCTGTCTCTACCTTCGGCTGTCGGCATGCTATCCCTTTGCCGGTATCCGAGCATCACTATTCCTAACTTTGCCTTCACCACTGGCTCCTGGAGCTGGCAATTTCTCTTGCCAGTGCTGCATCCAAATTCAAGTTCTCGCTGTTGCTGAACATCTGTTGCTGCTATTCCTCTGATGCTGTCTCCTCCCTCCCTCCCTCCCTCCCTCCCTCCCTCGTTTGTTTGAATGGGTGAAAGTTGCATTGTATTGCCTAGTGTTGGTGGAAGACTTGTTCCAGAGCCATAGAACCAGCACCCGTACTCTGTTTCCAAGTTAAAGTTTTCTATCTAAGTGTCTAAAGTGGCTATGAAAGTTCAGAGTGAGCACATTTACTCTCCTTTTAGAGGCCAGGTGCAGTGCCTAAGTGAGCATAGCCCACAATGTGGTGAGAGGCTGAATTGGTCCCTGGTTTGCTGGAAGTTGCTCATCCCTGTTTTATGTGGTAAAATGAAGTACATTAGATTTTCACAGATGTATGATTTGTAAGTTAATTATCCTGTAAGTTCCTTCACTGCTGTGAAGAACGCATCAACAAATCTGCAATCATAACATGAGGGAGATAATTAAGGACTGACAAGATCCATACGTCTAATTTTAAATGGTAATAAAGGTGACCTTTAACTGAGGAAATTAATTGTTAATACAGTGTAAAAAGGAATGAAAGGATAACCTTCCCCCATTCTTTGCGATGGACCTTTTTTCAAGTGGCCTCATTTGCAATGGAAGATTGCTTTCCTAGTGGTATTAGGAAGATTCAGAGAAAAGTGAAGGAAGCAACTTGTGAATTATTAGGGCTGCCCCCCCCTTTTTTTTTGCATTCACCCCTTCTCACCATGAATATTACTGTATATTTGGGGTACAGTATGGCTCTGTTGAGGGTGCTGTTCTTTCCACTGTGGTTGAGGCATAATCCTTCAGAACCTCTCACTGTTCTTCTAAGGGCTCATTTATATACAGCAACTTCAAAAACAGGAAACCTCTATATAATTTTGTGTTGTTGTAGTGGTGGTAAAAAGAAAAGAAGAAGGACCCTGCCTCTGGAAGACTGTGTTAAAAAGTATTCCTGGGGAAATGTGTTTCAGGCTGGTTCATTGTGGAATAGTTTCTCTGGGTTAACCTTCTCTCTCTCTCTCTCTCCCTCTCTCCCCCCTCCCTTGGCCCTCGGCTGGGCTATTGCCTATCTTTTGTGGGGGAGGAGGCTTTTTCACATGAAGGTTGATGTTTCTCCAGAGGCTTCCTTTAAAGGCTTAATAGGTTGGACAGACTTGCTGTTTACCTCTAGAGCAATGAGAGAAGAAGAATTAAGAAGGAAGGTTTTGCTTTGGAGTCAACATGTTGATTAAGTCCTTGAACTGGAGTGTGTTCTTTAGGCTAACCGCTCAGCTCAGCTTGTCTGACCTTGTTGCTTTGTGCTATCACTTTCATGTAACCATCTGCCATTTCTCTTTAGAAGGCAGACAGTGAATTAAGAAAATGCCTTGTGTTTGTTTCGTTGATTGCCACTTGTTTTTTGTAAATAGACTTTACCAGTCCTCCGCCCCTGTTGCAACAGGATCAGTCCCACCCCTGCCTCTGTTCTTTACATTTTCAAATAATTCATAGTTTCCTTTTATTTTTTCTGCCCTTGTCCCTCTGGTTGATCTTTTCACAGATGGTTGTCCGAGGGCATGTGAGGTGCACGCTAATCTTACTTCGGAGAAACAAATGAAAGAGTGGCGGATTTGTTCCAGATGTCTCTCCAGTGCTGGAGTGCAGCATGATATTCAGGGCTCAAGCTATTGTGCTCCCTCGGCTGTGCAGGTGCAATGGGGGGTGTCCCTTTCACGTTACGCTTGCACACCCAGCTCGCTCCATCCATCAGATTCAGGGATAGTCTGGGTTGACTAGAGGTGCACTTGTCATAAGGAACTTAGGCTGCTTTACATTTCTGTTTGTGTACTTCACATTCTCTACTCTGCTTTTTCTCCAAGGAGTGCTGAAAAGCGTATCACAGGAAGGTTCACAACCCCCTGTGCCCCCTGTTGAAAGGATGTCGTGTAAGAGTTGCATGGTCCCATGGGTTGCCATATGGGCCTAATGAAGCTGCTGTGATTCCTGCCCATTGGCTTCTATGGCTTGAGCTGATGGGCACTGTAGTCCAAAGAGAAAAATCTGTGGAGCACCAAGTTTTTCTAGGCTAAGTGGAGATTTGAATCTTGATTTTCCAGATCCAAGCCCAGCACAGTAGCTGTTAAATCACACGGAAGCGGCGCGACCAGCTCACATGCTGCAGATGTATTGAAGAAGGCTAAAGATGTGGCTGTTCGTGCCACCTATCACAGAGCACCATTGCATTTTTCATAACGTTTAGAAAAATATCACAACATGGTTATTGGGACCGTGTTATTGGATATGTCCCAAGGCATAGCAAGAGCGTGTTAGTTATTTTAATGGGGCAGTTATTTGTCTCCTTTTACCTTAAGCATGCACATGTGATCAAAGTTTACAGGTTGTGCATCAGTGACTTTCCAGCTTCTTTATTCTGTAGGTCCTCAGCAGTGAAAATTTATTTACTGGGAGAGATGGACTTGGCTTTGTATGTGAAAGATAGGAAAGGTTCCTGTGCAAGGATTATGAAACCATAGTAGTAAGGATCTAACTGAATATCAAATTCTGTCCCTAGCCCTTGAACAAGATATGTTAAATCTGAAAGAAGCATTAGCAAAAACACTGTCCAGGTTATTCAAGGAACTCCTGTGATCCCTTACTGATAAGTTCAGTTTCGTTCACTCTGTATGTGATGCCATCTCTCTAGGCCTTTGTAGGTTTTAATATCCCCCTCCCCAAGCAGTGGAAGCTCTACCTAGAAGTGATTAAGAAGCAAAGTTGAGTATACCATGAGAAACAAATTATCTCATGCTGCTTTCAACTCTCAGAAAGTCTGTTGGCTGCCTTCAGACTGGATTACTTCCAGGTTACCTCTTCAACTGTTTGCTCATTTGTTAGTCAGGTTGGTAGCTCACTCAATCCAATATGCTCTGACCAGCCTGCATCAATTTCAACACATGGCAAGGCCTTCGGCTGCAGCAGAGGTGCAAAACTTGTGGAGGTGCAAAGGTGCAAAACTCACCTACTTTCTCAGAGGTGCAAAACTCACAGAGGTGCAAAACTTCACCTACTTTCCAAAGTGATTGTTTCTGGCTAAAGTGACCTGTCTCTTCCCCTGTGACCTGCTAGGTGGGGACGGGAGCAGGGGACCACTGGCTTTGGTTTCTTTCAAGGTCACTGCGGTATTATTAGTATATTATGTTTATAATATAATAATTTTGCAAGGAACCTAAGGTGGCTTACAAGGCTCCCCTCTCCATTTTATCCTCACAACAACACTCGGCAAGGTAGATTAGGCTGAGAGTCTGGCTGGCCCAAAGGCACCCAGGAAATACCATGGCTCCGATCTCCTGGGTCCCAGCTCAGCACTCTGACCACTGTGTTCCACAGGCTCTGCAGATTATCTCCAAGGCAATGCTACCCTCAACAGAAGCAGGTGGGCCACTGGACCAGAGAGAAGCTAAGAATACAGGGGCTGATGCTTCGAGGCTCTCCTTTCTTGGCAGTCCTGTATCTTGGCTAACATATGTATGCTGTTCCCAAGCACCATGAAAGTCTCTTGACATAAAGCTCTTCTGTTAATGGTATCACACAAAATGGAACTTTTGAGAGAGGAAAAAGTACTTTAGTCAAGACTTGACTCAGAAATGCCAGCTTATTTGTTTGTATTTTGAACAATGTATCATAGTTTCTGGATGGTGAGAAATCTTCTAATTTATGAATTCTAAGCTTTCTGGGATGTGCTTAGGAGGCTGCTATTTTCATGTGAAGAATCAAAGTACAGAAATCCTTTTGGCCCATGTCAACGGCAAAGAAACTTTGCCACGGACAAACTTTGCACTCTCTTTTCTAAGTAGATGAACCATCTAAAATGCTTTGGTGTTCTGCAGTACTTGAAATCACTTAATGAGCATGGACTAAGTGAATAAGGAACAGCAGGTTTAGCATCAGTGTCAAATGGACTGATGTTGTCTATCACCTCCTTGCCACTCTGCTATCTTAGATGCTCCTGAAACTCACACAACTAATGCAGTAAGAAATAAAAATGGGATTGTGGAAATATTTATAAAGGTCTGTTGGTTTCATCCAACCTGCTTCCTTTTTTCTGGCAATATAGGATATAGCAGTTGTGTAAAGTTCTTCCAGTGCACATGGAACACAATTGGCACACTGGTCTACATCATGGTGCTAACACTTTCCATTCAGCCCCCTCACTAAAGACATGTGAGTTCTTGTAAGACGTCCTAGACTCTTATCACAATCTTCATGCCATCTGGCTTGAAATAGTTCTGTTAAAATCAGTAGAGCCAAAGTCATACTTCGAAGAGTGTCTCTGTGTGTGTTTCTGGATTAAGTGGTTGGGCTTTATGTACAGGCAGTCCTTGGATTACAAATGAGTTCCATTCCTGAGAAAATGGAAATGCATCCTTAAATTGATGAATTAGGTGTTAGGGATGTGTGATCCCTGTGAAAGTGGAAAAACCACAAATATCTTGCCCCCCTCCCACCCAAACTCACCAGCACCTCCTCTCTACAGTAAGGAAATGCCAGGCAGATTTCCCTCTCCAGGTGGGCAGGGTAGGAAGGCCAGCTTTCCCTCCCCCTATTTGGTTCCCCCCTTCTCGCCTCTCTCTCTGGTGATGCTTCGGAAGCTCCCCTCTTTCCCCACGCACTTCCTCTCTTTCTGTGCTGATGATAATTTCCTGCAATATTTTTCAATTAATAGGCTTTTTGGCAGTTTCTAAGTATGGGTTGTTCGTAACTTGGATGTTTGCAACTTGGGAACTGCCTGTACTCTAATAACCTAAATCTATTGCTTTTAGGGGGACAAATACCTGTATTACTCTGCTGAACTGCTCAGCTGGTTTTTGTACCCACAGAAAGTAATTTCCAAGTTGTTCTGTGGACTGGAAAAATACATAGGGCTTTCCCTTAGTGTGGAAAAAATTCCATTTCATAAGTTCATTAGTAATAATGAATGGATACAAACTACAAATATACTATTAGGCGAACTTGGACATTTCAAAATTGTATTGGAGTGGTACTTGGCAAAATATCAGTTCTTTGGGTTGCTAAAATGCACTTATCTTGACAGCCACATTAAATATGCTTTAATAATTTTTGCTCTCATAAATTTCAGGTCAAAACTTGTGGTATATTGAGTTTAATGTGTGTTTTTTTTAAAAAAACTTTTGTTACTTATTTTACTTGTATTAGTAAGCATGTTAAATAAGATCACTCTCCAGTGTATCAGCAGATGTTCTAATGCAAACTGAATATTTTCTAATGCAAATCACCTTATGCAAAACAGAGATTTTTATGTGCAAAGTTTTGGATTCAATAGTTTTGGAAAGCCACAACACTATTTGCAGAGCAAATGCCTAGACAATACTTAAAGGGTTTGATTCCACAAAAAATGCTCATTGAACTTAGAATTCTAATTCTCATTTTTGCCAGCATCTTCCTCAGTGCTCCTGAAAGCTGACCCATCTGTCTGTGAAATCATCACAGCTAAGCCAGCAGCAGTCCAAGTGGCTGGGACACTGCCTGCCTGTCCTGGTCTTCTGTCACGTTGCACCAGATCAGCTGCGTTTCGGCCTTAATTCAAAGATCCTCAAACAATCCTCCATTCAACTACCTCCTTGCCACTTAGCATGTATCTTTGATCTGGGTTGGAATAATAAATCTGCATTACTTGGCTTCCTTGTTTTATGTGCTTGTTTTGCTTTCATGATTAATAGGTTAGCATAGCTTCCGTTAATATCAGCTTATTCAAATGTAAGTTATGGTTCATATTGGAATTGCATTACAGTGGGATGTGAAGGAATCCCTACCTTTTTAATGAAAAGCTTTAAGTGCAGTGTCCTAATTTTATTTTAGCTTATATGTCACCATTCCAGAGCTCAAGATCTGCATGTTACAACCTTCACGGCAACCTTAAGCAGGCATTTATACAGATGTCTCCATAATAGTGAGGTCAAGGGGAAAAAAGGATGGAAATGTCATAGCTTCCACTTCGTAAGGAAGTGACAGTGTAGCCAGAGGGAGCAGGGAGTAGTGGGAGAGGCATTACTCATGGGTGAGTGATGCCAGGGTCAGATTGGAAAAATACTAAGTTACAGAACTTTGTGTTCACACTACACACACATTACAGAGTCACTTAGGTAGAAGGTCGAATAACGGGCCAAGGTGGGCTTGTGCATCTTGATTCTCTTACCTTGATTCTCTAGCAGAGTGCAGATGAGTCCCTGGTGCATAAGGAGTTATTTCTGCTCACGCTGACCGTGACTGCATTGTCTATCTGAAGGGGTTGTACTTGCATGCCAGAGTCCATGTGTAGGACTTGCCCGACAAGAAGGAATCCCTTTGGCATTTGCAGGGGTGGAGCATCTGAATCCCCTGTGTGCAACTCAGCAGCCCATGTCTGAAACCCGTGGAAGTAATTAATGCAGGCTTCCAAATGAGACTAATACAAGCATTATGCTATAGACGCGCTCATTGGCTGAGATGCTTGCATATAAGAATGGTCGTTCTTTGTCACACATGCTAGCAGCCAGACTGGGGGAGGGGGAAGGAGAAAAAGCCTGTCAAACTTTCTTGTGGGTTTTCTGGAGGCAGTTCCTGTTTGCTTCAGGCAAGAAACCTTGGGCAATGTCACTGGGTGCCATTCAAAGACTTCCTTCTGAAAATCCTGTCTTATCCCTTAGTTTTGCATTGCATAGCTAAAACTACTCACTTTGACATTCTCTCAGGCTTGTCTAAATGAGGTTTTTGCATCTTTGGCTCCCAATTCTTGGTAATCAGTGAATTATCATCAGTGTTGCTGTCTTCTTATGAAAGGCGTCGTATGAAAACAGTGATAAATCTTTAGTTATTTCCTGAGTTGCCTAAGAGAGATGGATTGTTGTAGCAATTGGATCCCTGTCCTGGATAATCAGTCATAATATTCTCTAGAAGACTAGAAATAAGTTTTCTTAGTTCCAAAATAATTGTATTTGAAGAGGAAGGGATCTAACTCGCCTACCAAAAAGTTGTGAGAATATATCCTAGAGACTTGTTTCATTGAAAAATATTTAGAAAGTGGTATTCTACCACCTTTTGCATTTATGAGGATTTTTCTCTTGTAGAGCTTTCTAGAACATGCTAAATAGAGAGACTGAATTACACAACATGTTTCATGGATATTAAGGGACAATGAACCTGAGACAAACTGCTTTCTGTTGTGGTCTTTTGCAGGAGGAAGAACTTGGTTGGACACCATTCATCTGCTCCTTTATGGAGAGAGTCCACTCGAAACCCAGTTAAACATGGTCTAATGTAAAGAGGCACAGGCTTGCTTCACAGATGTTTGAATTGAATTGTGCTGCTTGTCTTTATTTCTCAGCTGAGGTTAAGCCCTGAACTGTGCAAAATGAAAATGGTCTTTTTAGTGCCTTGGAGGCGACATTGTTGGGTTAATGCCATGGATGCTTGGTGATGAATGCTGCAGCCCAAACAGCTGCCTTTGCAGAGTGCTAGAATTGTGATCCAATATGCTGTTTACCAGTCCACCAAGATGAGGTGATTGAATGAAAAACACTGAGCCAGTGTTAGCCTGCTAAGGGTTTTTTTTAAAGGAACTGTGAACAAAAATGACACAACATGAAACATTTTTTTTTTTTTTTGGGAGGGGTGTCCCCAGTTAGAGGGACTGGCAGCATCTTGTTAAGCAAACAAATAAATGGTGTGAACTTCCAGCACAAAGAAATGACAATGCTAATCCCAGTTGCTGATCTTCAGACCATTCAGGATTACTAAATCTAGAGTGAGCAATGCACATTTAAGGTTGAGTGTTAGAATACTCCACCGAACATGATCAAGATTCATGTAAAATTCAGTTCAGGGCCATACTCATATTAACGATAAGAAGGTTAAGAAGCTTCCATGCTGTAATAGCTTTGTGTAATCCACAGCCATTTGGTTTAGTGAGAATCTTGTCACCGACCTCAGTGGAACTGAGTTTATGACTATACAGAAAAGTTGCAAACACATTTACTTGAGCTTAAATCCTGTAGATTTCACTCGCTTAGGATTTTGTGTCCTTTGGTGGTGCTATCTAAAACACAAGCAAATTGTGTTGATAGTGAGAGAGTAACTCTTGGGGTATTGGTCAACCGTTCTTGAGCAAAGAGCAGTGGCTAGTGAGGGGGCCCTTTCTCTCTGTAAGCCTTCAGCCTTTCTGTTCAAACTCTTGGTCATCAGGAGAGGCTTTTAGGGAGGCATGTGTGCAAGAGACTAAAAAGCAGAGTTTTGCTTAGACTTCTCTGAATCCAGTCCAGAGCAGTTGAAAGCATGGTTGGTAATAAGTACCTTGCTTGGATTTTAATTTCATACAGGAAACATGTAGGAAAATACTGATTCTGCCTTGTTGGTGATAACAACCCAGAGCCTTTATGTAAAGTAAGATTTTAAGGTAAATTGAAACATTTACAAGTGAGAGGTGTCTTGCGTTTTCTACAGCTTCAGGATATGGGTTGACTGATAGATATGTGAAGAAGTATGTTAATTTAATGGAATGTTTAGATTGCAGTGATGGCGATAATTAATACTTGTAAAAGTAGAGCTTGATAGACCAGCGTAACCTTAGCATCAGCTAACTTTATATCTGATTTAAGTGAAATCCTCAGTCTTTCCTTTTCCTTTTAGTTGACCAGAGCATGTGGTATTGGATCAAACGACATCGCACTAGCCTTGTTCTGAAGAAGACTGTTTATTCAAAGCAAGCAGCAATAATAAAGGGGCATTGATACAAGAATAGCAACAGTGGGTAGCATGATCTGGTTCAAGGGAAAGACGTTATTGTGAAAAACAGCAAAAGCTTCATCGGCAGCAGTATATTTAACATGACCACCAGTTGAAACTGTTGATATCTCTAACCGTCATGAAATATCACACAGAAGAGATTTTAACTGAAATAATTCTTTAATAGTCAGCCTTCTGATGAAGAACATAACTAATAGATCATCTCTTTTCTAACATCAAGAACAGGATATCAGCTTTGTTTTTTCTCTGCCGGAGTTTCAAGTGGAGAGGTCTTATTAGTGGCACTAAAGGGGCCTGATGAGGTCAAAGGTATTGTTTGGGTCCAGTGTTTGCTCGGCTGAAGCACGTCCCCAAAAGGTGCAGCAGAGAGTGTTCTGATGTCACTACCTATACAAGTGGCCTTCCTCAAGCTGGCATGAACCTCTAGATGTGTTCTATTGCAGCTCCCATAATTCTCATCCAGCATGACCAAGTTGGGGAAACTCTTCTAGAGCAATGATTTCCAAATTATACACTGGGAGATATACCTAAGAGATATACCTGTACGACTGAAGTACTTTCCTATCTCGTTGCCCAAAAGTACTGTTTCCTATGTCTCCGTAGAATTTGATTTGAACTCTCCCTCCCTCCCTCCCTCCCTCCCTCCCTCCCTTCTCTTTTGTCATCTCCTTTGCATGAGTGCTAAGGAGGGGTTTTTGTAGACCTAATATCCAAATTAAGCCATCTTGAGACATTTAGTGAAAGACGGGATAAAAAAATGTATTTTGTAGGAATACTGGGAATTTACTGCAAGAAACACACTGACAAATGTTCCTTATTAATGGTTTGCTCAGGTGGAATATTTCTAACTATGACTGGAAGGGAAGGAAGAGAAGATCTGAGAAATATTGACTGGATTTGACCCAGGGCAGGCAAAGCAGCTTTTAGAACAAAAGCTAAATTTTGCATGTTCAGAAACTGATGTATGTGCTTGGAGTCTTGAAAAATCTAAAACTAAGATGAAAAAATTGCATCTCCCAGAAATGCCCCCAGAAGTGGAATAAAGCAATTTTTCAGTTGTGCTTAATAGTTAAGTAGATTCTAAACTTCAATTTAAGCATATGAGGATTTTATAACAAAAGGTGATACTTGGTTTGCCTGGTTTGTTTTTAACCCTAGTCATTAAAAAAATCTCTTTAAAGGATACCTTGGGGATTCCAGCTCATATGCCAAATAAACACGGAACATTTCTCTCATTTATAGGATGGACTATTTTCAAAGTATTGTTGTTTCATAAACTGCTTTTCGCCCTTGGAATTGTTGAGAACTTGTAACCGAGCAAAAAGGAGGATCCAAGCATAGGGACTGTAGGAATGGTCGGTCCCCATTTGCAGTTGGCCTGCTTCTGCAGATGCAGCATGGCTGCATAGTCACGCTAAGTTGCTATGGAATTCTGACATGACTTGGCAGTAAGCACAGAAGATTCAGGCAGCTCTGATGAGGTGGAGGTTGTGGGAGGGAGGTGGATTAGCAGGAATTTTTTTTCTGCCAAGTACGACATAGTGATATATATGTCTCAATTTAAATGTAAATATGTGCATGGCTGCAGTCCTAGAAAGCCATGATAGTAGCACTGTTGGAGAAAAGAATGAGGGAATAGACAGTGGAGCCACTCTGGAATAGATGGACTGAAGATTGTAGGCATTCTTCCAGTTCTCTGGTGAATTGTTTCAATGCGAAATGCAAATTCCTTTTTCCCTCCAATTGGCAACTGCACATTTTGGAAAGCAATTGTGTTAAGCCTCTGAAGTCAACCTTTTATATAGCTATGGCATTAGTGTACATTTTGCATATCTCACAGCACACACACCCTCTGACTTGCTAAGAGTGAACAAATATCAGTGTGCAGGAGATTCTGAATAATAAAAGGGGGCTAAATTAAACCTGTAACTTGCAGTCATGTGCTGGATTTTGGTCATTGTAAAGCAACTGTGGGCAGATGGCAAAAAGACAGGTTGCAGGGCTTCCTTTTCCCCTCACAAACAGTTCCTTCATGTACACTTAAACAGGGTGATGCCAGTGGGAAGGACTGGGGAAGAAGGCTCACTTACTAGGTTAAGGATACTAAATATCCAGCTGTTAGCTCTGCCATATACTACCTTGAGTTTATATGTACAGCCACCAGCAATGAGAAAGAAAAGGATGGCTGGAGCCTTTTCTTGGCCATTGATGCAGTGTACCCCCTCCAAAGTAGCTGTTAGGAGAGGTTCTGTTTCTGGCTGGGGCATATAAAGTGCACAGTTCATGGGCAACTCTGTACAACAACAGTGGTAACAGCTGTTTGTGGATCTCAGAAAAAACTGCTGGCCAAACTGGATTTGGAACCAAAGGGTTCAATTTGAAAGAACCTGTATTTGGAAGCCACTTCCATTAATCTCAATGGCAATTAACTGCAAATGACTGAGGGAGCTGATGTATCAGATGGGCTCGAGATAGGTGCATTTCAAGCACTTCTAAGAATCATAGTCCAGTGACCTCCAAATACTGTGAAACAAACTACTTCTATTGGTTTACTATACTCCTAGGCAAATTTTCAGCCATAATGGCTTTCAAGACAACTTTCAGTGGAAAACACATCAAATCCCATCTGCAGAAAATAAATCTCAAAACCAAAGGGCAAATATCTAACCCAGCTATAATGCCAGCTGGACAGCCAAAGGAGAGAACAGGAAAAAATAATTCACTTTATCTAATTGTTGAAGGCACAGTGAAAATGGTAACCTATCACTTTACTCCAAAGTAAGGATAGAATGAATCTTTTGACCTTTCAGTGTGGGGGATTTCCAGAAAGCATTGGCTGCTGCAGAAAAATGCCTAACTCCTTGTTGATAGTGATGGCACTAAGTTTCATTTCATTTCTTACTCTGGGTGGTTTACAAGGATTAAACCTTTAAATATTATCTAGTAACATAATTTATAGATAGATACAACCCTTTTACATACAAAAATAAACCATTTAAATATCTACAGTAAGAATTTCTTAGGCCCATAAAAGTTCCATTGTATGTCTTCATATGTTCATGAGGGACAAATCTCAATGCCAGCCATGGAAGCTCATGTGTTACAAGGTACCCCTTGAGATACTAGGGATCTGGACAGTTCAAGACTCTAGAGATAAGGAAACAGATAAGGAAACAGAATGGCAGTTCCTTTGTTTATGTGTTAAAATCAACTAACTGTGACCTACTTGGATTGCCATAGCTCTTAACCCTTTAATGAAAAGGAGGAATATTGGATTCCCATTATACATAAGTATAATGTATTTCAACAAAAAACAAAGAAACAGAGCTGAGTCAGAAGGGGTCTTCTGGGCCATCTAGTCTGACCCTCGGCTCCAGCTGGCTCCGCTCATGACATCCCCACCATGTGCATGTCCAGCCTATCCTTGAACACCTGCACCGATGGGGCCTCAACGACCTCCCGTGGAAGCCCATTCCACACCCTCGGGGTCCTGACTGTCAGGAAGTGCTTCCTGGCATCCAAATGGAACCTTGGCTCCCTGAGCTTTGCTCTGTTGGAGCGCGTCCTGCCTTCCTCTGCAGGGGAGAACAGGTCTCTACCCATCTCCATGTGACATCCCCTCACATACCTGTATGTCGCCAACAGATCCCCTCTGAGTCTCCTCCAGGCTGAAGAGACCCCGTTCCCTCAGTCTTGCCTCATATGGCTTCCCCTGCAATCCAGCCACCAACCTTGTGGCCCTTTGCTGCACTGACTCTAACAACTTAAGCAGTTGTAAGAAAGAACTGCAGGTAAGAAATAGGCATGCAGCTTATAGGAGTGCTGAAAGTGCTTAAAGGCAGTGGTGGCCGCCACCTCACTCTTCCTCATGTTAGGGGTGGCTACACTAATACAGTCTTACAGGATTAGACCAAGTGTCCATTTGTCTGCAATGTACACTTAACGATGGCAGAGCAGTCCTCAGCTAAAGAGAAGCCTGCACTCTTGCTGCTTGCTTGGGTTGCACACACATGAAAGTTAAAAGCTTACTTTTGCATGGTCACCCAGGTACAGCAATTTATCATGTCAGTGTAGCAAGAAAATGACAAGATCAAAAATGAGTCTGTCAATCTTTGGGTGTTTTTCCCCACCCTGTAAAAAACCAGCCGCAGTTCCAAGACACCCAAAGGAGGGAGCTGTGTATGCTTTTCTCCCCCCTGTTCAGAGAGAGGTAATTATTCACAATGACCTTCAAGGGGGATTTTGGCAAGTTTATAGTTTATTTTGAAAAGGAAGTAAAGAGAGCGCGCGAGAGCAAAAGGTTTTGTACCTCATTCTGCAAAAGGCCATCGTTGCAGAGCTGTTTGGGGAGAGTGCACTCCCAGGCTGAGAAGCATGTCACCGCAATCCTGATGGCACAGTGAAATATGGTCTGCATCACCCGAGAGAGTGTTTTTATTCCTGTGCTTTTTAGAAAATGCTTTCCTTGCAAATAGCATGTTTGGGGGTGGGGTGGGGGGTAGGTGTTGTTGGATTGTACCATGGAAGGAATTTAATTTATTTTGTGTCAGAAGGTTGACATGTCAAAGAAGAAATTGGTGCATTGGGGGTGCTAGGCAGAGGAAAGGTTATTTATCACATCTTCTAATTTGTATTCCCCTGTCACAGGGAAAGCAGCGCTGGAAAGTAACACAAGGAGGTTTTTTTGGTGGCCTGCAGCCTTCTGGAGCTACAGTGACCCAGAAAGGTACAGCCAGCCATCCTGGCTCCAGGTTTCATTTATCTATGGGATACATTTATATATTGCTTATCTCAGAAATTGGTCAAAGTGCTGTGCAAGACAAAAATGTAATTAAAAGCACAAGAAAATGCAATGTAAAATTCTAACGTGTTTCACTTTCTGTGTGATCTAAAGACATAACCAACAGCATACCTGGCCAACAAAAATGAAGCTGGAAAAGGCCGGGTGACAGGAGATCTTGCAGCTTGTGTCTCAAGATAAGGACTCCTGGTGCGTGCCTTCATTCAGGCGTGAAGAACCTCCGCCTGCCGTGGGCTTCTGCAGCCATTGTAGCGCTTCTTTGGAGCTTTATAGGAGCTATCCATGGTCCTGAACTTGCTCAACTCTCAGATACACTACTGATTTCTGGCTGATGACTGCGCAATTAACACAGAAACATAGAAAACAGAGCAAATCAGAAGGGACTCCCTGGCCTCTACTCTGACCCCTGGCTCCAATTTGCAGAATTGGCTGTGGTTCTAAACATGTCTGCTCTTACGAGTTACTTCATGTCATGCCTTCTCGCCTGAGTTGCTGCCTGGAGCAGAAGACGGGCTCCCCAGAGCAGCAGGTGAAGATCTGGTGTGTGCCCTACCCCCATCAGGACTCCATGCCATGAAAGAAATTCTATGTATTTCTGGTCATGCTTTTGCTAAGTCGTCCCAAGACAAGCCCAAGACAATTAGCACCCAATGAGGAAAATCCAAGTGGTGCCTCTTTTACTTCCAATAATTAATTAACCTCACAATTAACCAACTAGCCAATAAGCAGACCATTGGTACCTCCACTTATTATGTCAGCCAAATTGCTACCTGAGACAGCCAACTCATTTTACAGTTACCTTTATTCATTTCAAAATAATATCCTGCCTTTCTTATGAAATATTGTGTGGACAGTGCATTAGACAGTTTAGTTACCATGTGGCAGTGGATGTAGCTTCCTGTTCCTTTTCTTGTTCCTGTTCTTATTTAAGGAAGGCAATAATTTTTCTGTCTAGCATCACAACTAGTATCCTCTAAGCCTTCCATGACACCAGCACAAGGTAGCTAACAACACACAATTCAAATAACACATTGATCTTAAACAAAAAATGAGATCTTGAAGCAGCATGAGCAAAGGGAAAGCAGCAGGAGCTATGAAAATCATTATCAGTTAGCCAAAACACAGGAAGCTGAAGGCAAACCTGTAACAAACATCTAAGTTTCAATTTTGCTCACAGGCTACTTGGAGGACTCATGATTTATCCTGGTCCCTAAACCCATGCAATATAGTTGGATAAACTTTCCTGATCAACTCTCTCTTACTGTTTGTCTCTCTTTCTCTGTGTGCATGTTTACAAGAACATGAGAAGAGCCCTGCTGGATCAGACCAAAGGTCCATCTGGTCAGCACTCCATACACAGGGTGACAAACCAGCTGCCCACAGGATCCCTTGAGCAGGGTGGGGAAAAGACCCCACCTGCCCAAGCTCCTCAGCATCTGGTGCATGCAGGCAGGCCACCTCTGGTGAAGGAGGGAGCACACAGCCAGCAAGGCTTGTAGCCACTGATTTGCCCCCTCTTCCTCCATGAATCTGTCCAATCGCCTTTTAAACCATCCAGATTGGTGGCCATCACCGCCTCCAGTGGCAGCAAATTCCATGGTTTAACTAGGCACTATAACCTTACCTGATGCTGGGGGACACTTGCAAAGATATAGCACTAAAAGACTCTTGTGTTCAAAACAAACGAGTTTTGCGATGTCTGTGCCAGGGCTCCTGGTAGATGTCTGCAGAGAAATCTGGAACCATGCAAATGATGAAGGAGGTGGTGGGAGGACCAAAATCGTTGGGGGGCTTCAGGTCTTCTCTACATGAGGCACGTGACCTGGGATTTTACCAGGGCTGCTGCTTCCATTTTTTATGAGGGGATTAGACCTTCCCTAATGCACAGTTTGTTCTTCACTGCAAATATTTTCCTGCAAGTTTGACTGCACAACACAAGGTGGTACTATAGAATAGAGTAGAAATGTGAAAATGCACATTGCTTCTATAGTGAAACATGGGGTTATCTAGAAAAATACGGGACTTTACTTGCTGTAAATAAAAGGCCACAAAAAAGGCTAGAAAGCTGGGGAGAGGCCCTGGAGGACAAAGACATTGTGAAAATGCCCTCTATATGTCTGTGAATGAGGGATCATGGCATGCTTTGGGTAGAGAAGCTCCTAGTGCTTTGCAGTGAAATTCTGGGATGTGATCCCAGAAATAGGCAGTTATTGCCATGCCTGACCCCAATGTACAGTTGTTGCACACAACCTCCCTTTCATTCTATGATAGTCAGTCTTTAAAATTCGGGAGGAAATTGGACTGAAAGAAATATTGTCCCCAGTTTCTGAATGAGTGAATTATGTAAAACATTGTCCTTGGGGCAGAAAATCTTTAATGTGTATTTATAGCACATTCAGCTGGGTGTCCTTTACAATAAAAAAGCATTAGGATTGTGTCACTGAGAGGCAACTGACAAACATGAGATAGGAGTGGAACAAAATGAAACCCAAGCGAAGTCCCCCCACACCCTATTAATTTGGACCTGCTTAACTTCAGCAAGCAATAAATAAATGCTCTATTTAAGAACACAGCAACAATTTAGAAAGGATAACATGCATTAGAAGCTTTTTTTGTGATTGTCTGCAGGGACAGAACACAACATACATAAGATTATTCCAAAGAATAGCCGTTGTATCAATGGTATATATTGAGTTAAACAGGCTCTCTGAAGGCAGTTGGAAAGGAAAGATAACCCCTGAAGAGATCGCTATCTCTAACAGCAAACATATGTAGGATTGGGACCATATTGGGGCCAATGAAAAACAAGGGAGAGTCGCCAGTATTTTCCAGGAACCCCGAGATATGTAGTATCACCACCGAACCTTTAAACCCACCAATGTAACACTGTGCTCCATTGCTGAATTTCACTTCTGTGCATACGGGCTGGGGAATGCTGGGAGTTGTAGTATCTGCTCTCTTTTAACAGGTGCACAATTGAACCTGAATTGCACTTAAACTCCCATTAGCTGTCCTTCCAGAGCTGCTGAAATGAATTTCTAAACTCTGAGTGCTTGCTGCAGATCATGGTGTCAAAGAAGAGGAAGCACTGTGCGTTCTGACTATTTGTTATGGCTGGGGCATACGGCTGCAGCTCTGCTTGATGATCTGCACCCATCAAGCTAGTTCAGAAGGACTGGGTTATTGGAATCCCATCGTTCTTTCCATGTATCACCTTTTTGCCACTGAGAATCAGTACCGGGGAAAATTGCACCATTTTTCTTATTCCCTCGTCCCTCTGGAAAAGGCATTCTGTGGAACATTTGCCAAACTAGATTTTCTGTTCCCTTTACAAAACTCCATCATTAATAAACACAATTAGAATAACAGTAGGAGATTGACAGTCCTGTCAAATTTTAATAAATGTATTATTTCTCTGCTGGCAAGTTACAGTGGTGGTTTAATGTGCTTGCTGACGTTATGATTGCTACCGTTGCTGTTGAAAAAGCCAGTGCTTGAAAAAAAAGCCACACAAAGGACTGAGGATTTCTCTCCCAATATTTCTTGAGTGTTGTAGCCTCTGTGGGCTTGATCTCTTACACCTCCCTCCCTCTCTCCCTCCCTCCCTCCCTCCCTCTGTGTGTGTGTGTGTGTGTGTGTGTGTGTGTGTCTAGTTTAGAGAACAGCTCTCCTCAACATGATGCCCTTTGAACGTTTCGAAGGATGACTCCCATAATTCCTGGCCCTTAGTCATGCTGGCTGGGGCAGATGGGAGCCAAGACTGGCCAAAGCTGATTTGCTGCTTGAGGAGGAGATCAAGATGGGTGCCCCCTCCTTATGCCTTGTGGGAATAGGATGGTGCCTCTATGAAGCCATGAGATAACTTCAGAAGTCTCCAAACGCCTCTGTGCAGAAGGCTCTCTTAACTTATTAGCAAAAGGATGGTTAAATTGGCAGCTGGAGGATCTCAGTGAGGTGATCATTCTTAGAAACATAGAAACAGAGCGAGTCAGAAGGGGTCTCCTGGGCCATCTAGTCTGACCTCTGGCACCAGCCGGTTCCGCTCACGACATGCCCACCATGTCCCTTTAACCACCTCCTTTCGCATCCATGGCGGCACTCTCCTCCGCCTCCCCACCTTACTGACTAGCAGTATCGTCAAGGCTTGCGCCTCCAAAACCTCCCTTTGGAGTGCTATCCACCCCTCCTCAACTCGCTTACCTTCCAGTAACCTGTCCCAGGAGACATTCCCCAGTCTGGCCTTCAGTTGGCCAAAGTTGGCCCTCTTGAAGTCCCAGCTTCTAGTGCTCGACCTGCTGCACGTCCCCAGTCCCCTGATCTCGAAGCAAAGGATGGAGTGATCACTCGCATCCAGAGCTCCCCTAATCTGTACTTCATCTACCAGCTCCTCCCTATTGGTCAAGACCAAGTCAAGGATGTTTCACCCCCTCGTCACCTCTCAGACCCTCTGTGTGAAAAACCCTCCCTCTATAGCTTCTAGGAAGCAACGTGACCTGGC